>NC_072740.1:100054322-100221551 GCF_026930045.1 Uloborus diversus | reverse complement strand
GCCGTCATTCGGCAGATGTCGGTAAACTTCCGACAAAGCACATGTCGATCACATGAGATAACAATGTTGAGGTGTTGGGTGCTGAATGTCGAATTAAATAAGAATTGTGCAACCTGCAAGCTGCGTTTTTCTTGGGTTGAGTTGTTCTTGCAATATGCAAATAAGGTAGCGTCACATTGTTACGAGCACGGTCGGATCTGGCCATAAATACGCAGACCGGCCATAGCTCGATAGCCCTTTTTTTTCTCTCACTTGTCTCCTCGTTTTGTGTTTGCGTTTGTAAATGTGTTCGTCCATGTCCTCATAAGTTTTGCTACTGGCCTCTCAGGTGAGGTCTGATCTTTTCTGAATGATTCGCTATTGATGTCTTCAGTTTTGGAAGCGCGTGCTGCCATGACGTCCATAAAAGTGAAAAGTTATAGTCCAATTTAAGTGGGTCGTTTGGTCTCCAAAGCAAAGAAAAAGGATCGTGTCCATCTTATATGGTGAAATTGGCTCCTAAGGTGTGAACTGACCTGCGTGCAATTCTGGGGAGATTGCGATGCCGTCCTTCTACCTGTGGGGATTCACTATGGAACATCGACAGGACTTTTTGACACCTACATGGACTTATTGTAAAATCTTTTTGATTTAACATAATTTAATTTTCTTTGGAGGTCCAAACTATTGTAATGTAACCATTTTATAATACATGTTAAATAAATGTTTTTCAGTGTAAAGAATGATTCATGTTTTATTTTCTTCGGGCAGACCACTCCCTCAAATTTTCAGTTGGAAATGAGTTGCCTAATTTTCAGCTTAGCTGTAGGCTATTAGCTCTATAACATCTAAAATTATATCCAACATTCGATTCGAACTCCTTCACCCCAAAATCAGATTGACATCTTTTCTAACACTGTAAAAAAAATTCAGACGCGCTGCTAGAAAATAATGAGCTACTAATGTGTCCAACATCTGCAAGTAACATATCTTGCAAATATCAGGCATGTTTTTCGCTAAAACTCAGTAACCTTCCTGAAAATATTCTGGCATCTTTCTGAAGAGTTCAATAATTTCCCCGATCAAAGCCATTCGTGTCTTTGGAACCTTTAGAGAAAACTTTAGTAAGTTTAATATAATAGCTTGACACCTTCCTGCTTTTCCAAAAGATTGCCTAAAGCATTATTGAAAACATGACCAAAGTTAAGACAGAATTGCAGGCAAGTACCATGAATCTAACTCGAAAGCAGTTCTTGCAAAGCTACTGAATCCAGATACTTATTCACTCTTATTGGGAGCTTTGTCAATCTGGACGGGCCGTAATTGAACTAAAGCCAATAAATTTATTAAATACGCTCAGTTAACCTCTTTAAACTGGTGGCTTTAAGTATTTTTCACAACAGTGAGTAGTCTGCACTTGTGCAACTTGTAACAATTCAGGAAACCTTTTGACAAATATACTTGATTTTCTCAGGAAGTGGATAAAAACCTGTGAAATCCTGAAATATTCCACGGAAATAATCAGTACGTTTCGGAATTTTTTTTACAGTGAACTGCGCTAGCACTGGCACAAATGCGCCCTTTGAAGGAAAATGACCAATTCTGACTCTTGGAATTTCAAACCTTTGACTCCAGACCCTGACTCCGATGCTTTTACTTCAAACTTAATTCGATTCTGACTTCAAGCACGCAGCCTTTTTCTATAAAATTGTTCTTGTTTTACCAGGGGTTTTAAAGAGTTGTTGTCTGAATTTTGAAAAAAAAAAAAAAAAACTTACTGCTAAAACTTTGTTTAAGGTTTCAAACTTAAACAAGGCCGTATCCAGAGGGGGGGCCTGAGGGGCCCGGGTCCCCCCCCCGAAACCCAAAATGTTTTGTACCGTAAAACAGAAGAAGGTTTTTTTTCCGTTTTTAAATTCCTATTGTCGGAAAAAGAAAATAACAATTTTTTTTAAATTCTTAATTTTGCTACTATTCAAAATTTATAATATTTTGAAGAAATACAGAAAAAGCAGTTCTAGTTCTCATTAGCTGCAAGGCACACTTGAAATTTAGACCTTTAATTAGGACTTCCTGCTCCCTTTCCCAATTCAATTCAGGGCAGTCCAGGGTCAAGGCAGGCCCTTTGTCAGTTCGGTAGACTTTTCAAGTCTACCAAACTGACTTCTGTGCACTTCCTCCTCCAGAGGCGTGCACAGAAATTTTGGTTCTGCCACAACTGCTTTTTTTTGGGCCCCCTCCATAATGTTTACCCATATTTTCAACCCTAGGTTTAAAAATATTGGGCCCCATTTAAGCTCGGGCCCGGGCCAACAGGTGTCCCTTCTCCCCTCTGTGCACGACCCTGCCCTCCTCCCCCTAAAACTCTTATAAAACACACTGTACTGATTTCGAGCCGGGGACTCCCCAAAGGCTGGGCCCCTAGTTTCCGATTAGGCGAGTATCTTGTTACCAAGATGTGCCAAATTCAGCTCCTTGATACATCCTGAGTAAAAAATGCAAAAATCTCGCGTTTTTGTAGATGTAGAATGATTCTCGCGTTTTTGTAGCATAATTTTCAAGATCATTTTTGTGACTGATATGTTTCTTGTCTTGCATTTATTTAATGCTGAATTCAGTATCATGGAAGTTCTTTTGTTATTGCTTGTTTTTTTTTCTAACTTCTACTGCATACTGTTAATACCTTATGTATAAGAAAAAAAAATAACACTTACTCTACTCTCTTTCATTTTCTGCACTACTTGTGATTGAAAAAAGTCGTTTCGAGAAACATTTCCTTGCATTTATTTTTAACTTAAAACAGGTGTGTCTTACAAAGTTATAATCATTTTGTAAGACTGTGCAATCAACTTCTGAAAATGAAAATAAAGAGCTTCAAATAATTTCAACTGTTAGAGAGTCTTTGAAAATTATTTAAGTTTTTGAAATTCCTTGAAAAGTTCTTCAATTTTGTATCTTATCAAGAAAATAAAGTATGAATTGTCCAAATGGCCAGAATATTACTCTTCCATTCTTATTTTCTGAATGTCTACACCATTTCTTTTAAACTCTTTTGTACAAGTTTCATACTGTAGGGCATTTAATGAAAAAAAAAAAAAAAAATGGGGGTAGGGGGAGTGATCAAAAATAAACTTCACTAAAAGCCGATATGAGCAGATGGGGCGGGGTGCTTCTCTTTTCTCCTCTCTTGTTTTTCCTCTCTGTCCATTAAGTTCCATGATTTGTCGAGCAAGCAATTTTTATTTTGTTTGATCTTGATTTGCAAATGAATGTATAACTTTTAAAAGACTTTGTTTGCCTCTTTTTTTTCCTTCATATTTTTGTAGTCTCAATTACCTAATATAAAGCCTCAAAATACAGATTTTTTTTTTCAAAAATTTCTCGGGGGAAAACCTTCGAACCCCCTGAAATTATGGATGTTCTACATCCGACTTAAAGGGACACTCTCCTGTTATCCTTACCACTACAAGGTGAATAAAAACATAATAAGAAATTAAAATAACAGTTCAAACAGTGGAATCATTAAAAATCGAGACAATAAGTCTTCTATGTTAACATTTTTATGCATTTGGTGTGTCTATATATACTATGTGTAAAGGCAATGTGCTAATCCGGGCCCCTCCCGAAAAAAATTTCTGGATACGGCCTTGAACTTAAATGATCCTAATATCAGGTTATTTTCATTTCACGTACATTATTATTGTTTTTTTCTTTATCACGTTTGTCCTAAATGACAAAAACAAAGGGTACCCAACATTCGATGCTTCTGCCCCATAATTGAAAATTCCTTTAAAAGCTTTGCATACATGCTGAAATCAATTACAAATACTTTATTTGTTAAAAATAAGACTCGAAAATGGCAAGAGATGCAAATTTGAATTTGTTGTGATTTTTCCGATCACCAGCCAACAATGAAATCGCAACAAATGTGAAAAAGAATTAGACTTCATATTAAAATGGGCTTAAAAAAGGTTATTATTCCAGCTCTATATATGGTTTGATATTTCAAAAAGAACAATATATTAATGATGATAATCCTCATATAAGTAATAGCCAATGATCGAATAACCCACGTGTTTCAACAGTGAAACTCGCACCACGGCATGATAATTTGATATTATGTTTCCGTAATGTTTAACATTCAGGGAAAGGCTGAACTCGATCCGGCAACGTAACAGTTTTAGTGGTAAGACTGTGTCATTTCAGGGCAATGAAGAAACGAAAAAATGGGCAACAATGAACGCTACCTACTGGAGTTTAGGGTTAATCTACTGGAGTTAAGTTCATCATTTCAACTATCAAAATATCACCAAACAGGCAATGGCTTCGTTCAAAAGTAATTTCACCCGTCCTACCTTGACGGGCGACTTTCTAGTAATAATTAAATGAATAAATTGTTCTTGAAAGGAATCGATCTTTCGAGTAGCTAATTTTTACTGCAAAAATTGTGAAAGAATGCTAATTCAGTTTTTAATATCTCTGGTAATTAAAATTCTACAGAAAAAGAGGAAAATTTGACTAATTTATTTATTTTTTGATATCTTGCTCAATCGCCCTCTTTCTCTCTTGCCTGATCTTGAGACGATCTAAAGGAAATATTTAAATTTTAATGTTTACTTAAGTACGCTAACTATGACTCGCGCAATTAATAAAAAAAATCATTTTAAAACAGAAATAATAGTTCCTGTTTCCGTTTAGTTTTACTCCATAGTAATTTTTTTGTCTGAATCCTTGCATTACGTATTGAAATATAGCAGTCATATTAAATAAGAAAGAGAATTCCGTTGCACCATCCTCATGTACGTTTACGTATGCAATAATATGCAGAAAAACGTATGTTTTCCTGTATACTATTGATTTTCTAGAATATGTCTGACGTTTACGAATTAAGACAGAAGACAATTTTTGAAAATTATCAAGGACCTTACTTTGAAAGGCAATTAGTATTCTTTCGCAACTTTTATGCTGAAAACAATCGACGTACATTTAAATTTTTCGTATCACTTGAACGAGGGAATTTGGCCCAACATTTTGGACCGGGTGACATTTTGGCCCAGCGACATTTTGAACAGACGACATTTTGGACCAGTGACATTTTGGCCCGGCGACATTTTGGAATGGCGACATTTTGAACAGACGACATTTTGGACAGATGACATTTTGAACAGGCGACATTTTGGGCCGCCGACCTTTAGGACCAGCGACATTTCGGACTGGCAACATTTTGGCCTGGCGACATTTTGGGGCCGGCGACATTTTAGACTGGCGACATTTTGGCCGCGACAGTTTGGGCGTATACCAAAAATAGATAGGTATCTGGCTCATTCCATGTCAGGTGATCCAAGTGTTTTCCCCCCGTGTTGCTTCAGTGTTGTTCCTTTCTTTTCACACTAAACTAAAAATAAATCTAAGTATCAGATCATATGTCTGTCCGCGTAAAACCGTCTTTCTACAACATTTAGAGTGCAGCTGTTTTTTTTCTTTTCTTTAATGCTAGTTTTCTTTTTAATTTCAGTTGTAAAGGAGGGCAATGCAGCGAGATCTATTTAAACATATATTAAAAGCAGTTATAGATCAAACAAATTTTGCTAGTTTGAACATAACCTTCCACGTTGTTAAGCTTCATTCCACATTGCCCCCCCCCTACTGTCCCACTTTCTGAAAGAAAAAAAAGCTGCAAATGAGTGGTTCTATTTGTCTGTTAAAGTTTTTCTTACTTTTAGTTTTTATGACCCCCCCCCCCCATTTATAAACCTTAGTCACTACTGATGTTTAGCAGCATGTGCGCCCCAGTTTATTGTGATTATAACTCTTATGTGCCATTTTTTTTGAATACAGTTCTGAAAAAAAAAAAAGTGGTTGTGTGGCACAGGGGGGGGGGGGGGGGGTACCAATCTACAAATTCATGTCAGCTCATTTCAAGCGTAGTCATGATCAATTACTATTTACTATACGATCCCCAGTAAGAGAACCCCATATTTGACTAGTTAGAATCTGAAAAATGTCATTATTTTATAAGTCAACTTTTATACAAAAATTCATAAAAATATGATCCCATCAAGATCCCAACTTGAAACTTTCCACAAATAAACATAAAATACACACAAATTTTTGAGAATTTTTAAAAAGAAATTCATTTTACCTTTTCTGAAAAATTTAAAATTTAAATTTTGTTTTTTAAAAATTAAAATTTCTCTGAAATTAGTCATGTTGCATATCCCATTAAACAGCAACTAATGCACTTTAAAATGCTTTTTACCAAATCTTTATATTTATATTTGGTGCTGAGTTATCGTCCATTTTATGTTTATTATGCATCCATGAAAAAAAGAGGGTTTATCGAAAAATCAGTGTCATAAATAAAAAGATAATAGAGATAAAAATCTAAAAATTTGGACTTTTGATTACCTCAAAGGGTACAATTGATGAGCCAAATTTCAAAGAAATACAAAAACGTTAGGGAAAAAAACTTTGGATCACTTGACCCATCTGTGTAATAGAAGCAACTCTGTTCACAGTGGAGGGATAAGGTGAAACAATTTGTATTTCACGTATAACCACTAACCGTAATACATCATTCTTTAAACTTCAAGAAATTAAAATCTCCAGTGAGACTTAAGTTCTGTATCACGATCAATAAGTCAGAACGAGGCCTTCGAGATATAAAGGCCATCCAACTAGCAAATGACGTCAATCCAACTAGCAAATGACTAGCAATGGTTCGTCAATCCACGATGATATTGGGAAGTGCGCATTTCGATTAGTATTTTGGTTTAATTGAATTATTTGCCTTATTAATTTTTGTATTCTATTACTTTATTAGTATTAAAAGTTCTACTTTATCATTTGAAAACATAAAAAGGAACCGATGATCATACTTTAAAAAATAAACAGCTTTTTTCATAGTATTTTCCATAAAAATACTTAGGTCTTAAAAAGTATTCAAATAAGTAAACACGTTTTGATTTTGCAATTATGTTAAAACAAAGTGATAAATGAACAAAGTTCTATTTTTCATTTGAAAACAATTTTATAACTAATCACATTCTAAACTACTGGTATTGAAACATTAAGTCTTAAAAAGTATTAAAATAAATAAATGAGCTTTCATTTTACAATTATATCAAAACAAAAAATAATTTTAACATTGTATTTGAATAAGCTTCAAATGACATTTTAAAAAATAAATAAACAATTTTATTTAAATAAATGGGAAACATGACTGAAATATGTTTCAAGGACATAACATCAAATTAAGTAATTACCAAATTATTAATTTTAACTTAGCTGAGCAAATTAATGCTTTTAAAAAGATATGAATACTTGAGTGCCATCCCCCAAAATAAACGGCGCCTTACCCCTTTCAATTGTGAAAACTTCAAGAAAAATACCCCAAAAAACCATCTCCCCCTCCCCCTCAATTTTCAATGGCACAGTTATTTATAACTATAGCCGTTGAAAAGCTATCATTATTATGAGACCATGATCCCCCCCCCCCCCCTCAGTGGGCACTCTTGAAAAAAAAAAAAAAAAACACAGGAATTCAACTTGAGAAACATTAGTTGTAGTATGAATTATACAACATCATGAATACTGTATGTTGTACGTAGGAAATGTATTTATAATATCTAAGCAGCCTTTTTTTTTGGATTTTTGCTACTTTTCTCTTTTTAAATTTTTCTGCTGCTAGTGGTCATTTGGGCTTGGGGGGGGGCTTTAATAATTCATCATTTTAGGCTTTTGTAAGATTATTTTAAAAAGCATTAATTGATGACAAAGTAACCCTTTTCGAAAAACTTCCTATAGAATGATCCTTTTAGGGATAACAAGAAGTATGATATCACACGTTGTTTATAACAATATGCTCATGTATAACAGCGTTACGTATGACAAGGGGGGGTGGGTGACAAATTTGTTCAAAGTTTTGTAGCATCGTTTATGGATAGCTCCTTAATCCAATTTATGTTACAGTTTCAAGGTTCCTGCTAGCTTATTAACAGAAAATCCAAGGAATTCAAAAAATATATAGTTCAAAATATTTTGCCCTTTTTAAGCATAACAAACAAGCATAGAGCATTTGGCAAAAACACGTTGTGTATCCACTGCTTAAAAGTAATCTTTCGCAATCCCAGAAATTATGACTGCAGTTAACTCAACAGCAATTTATGCATAAATAGCACAAAACTTAAAGATGACAGTGAAAAAAACAAATTCATACATATATTTTTTCATTTACACACAGAACGAGCTTGTTTGAATAACATTGTAGTAGCGTAGTCGGGAAGGGGGGGGGGAAATGTCTGGAAATCGAACCCACGACCTCCGGCATTCGAAGCTAAGGTTCTACCTCAGAATTACGAAAGCCCACCAAGGAACGTTTTTTGATCAAAATAACACATGGTAGCTTATGAAACAATTTAATCGAGACCGAAAGTATAAGATTAGTTTAGTTAAAAACCTGTTTCAATAAACTTGTTTAGATATCAACTGAATATCAACACTAAGTTACGTTACTTCTGGTAGCAACAAGTATATTTGCAGAAAATTTTGACACAATGTATATTGTCAGCTTGGAAAATCCATTTCGAATAAATGCGTTGTACAAAATTAAAAAAATAAAGAAATAAAAAGTTGCAAGTTAACCGTTTCCATTATTAAAGCAGTATGCTGAAATAAAAAATTACAAAGATATTAGAAACGGATGAACAATTGTTTGTATAAGTGAGGAAAAATTAAGGAATCTTAACTGCATGAACTTTTCTGCATAAAAAGTAAATTAGTTTATCTAAGAAAGATACTTACCTCCGAACTTAAAAATTTATTCCATAAGGCACCCAATATTTTCTTCGCATGAAGGTGTTTCGGAATCGGAAATCACCGACACTTAAAAGACTTGTATATATTTTTTTAATTGCCTCTACATTCCGGTATGTGGATGTGGACAAATCCAATAGTATGGTGTTAAAAAATGTGCATCCGAAGTAACATATATCCCATTTCATCTATTTCAGCTACAGCAAGCAAAACTACTGTTGACTGGTAAACTGCACTGCTTTCAAAATTTCGCGCCAAGTTCATAGATCGACGACTGGTGGCGTAACGAAGCGGCGGGGGGGGGGGGGGGGAGGAAGTTGTCTGGCCTGTTATCACGTGGGTCTCGGTCAGAAGGGCAGGCAATTAAGTACTTTACTTGCATATGAAATTTACCTATTTTCCATATAGATAGCTTTATGTTGCATGCTTAAGGTTGGAAATGTATTTCTTTTTGCTGCTGGAAGGGGGACTAAGAATTGTATTTAGGAGCAAGATTTGAATTAAATTTACGAATTAGAAAATTTTGAATAATATAACTTTTTAGTATTTGCATCACGTTTCTAAACATGGAAATACATTTCCTTCGTTTTGAAGCTGTGGATAAGGGGTACAGAATGTGCAACAAGCTGTTGTAAAACATAAACAAAAGAATTGTCTATTATACAGTTGTGAGTAGAAACAAGACGTTTTTTTTTCTTTCTTTTAATTTCATGGCCTTCAAATAATTTTTAAAAAAATCACGCGGATATTCACCAAAATACGCATGCCTATTTCTTTCTCTATAAGGCAGTTCAATTGACGTGTTTTATATAGTTTGTTCCATAAGTTCGTGTCGACATACTCCATTCTTAATGCTTTATGTAACTTAAAATACTACCTGACTATATCTATGGCAACTATTAGTCAGTGGAACCATTCTTACCCTTCATCATAACTGCTTCTGTAAATTAAAATTTTGATATTCTCGAAGGAATACTCTAGAGCAGTAAACTTAAATAAGTGCTCTTACTACCTGCATCAGTTTGAGTTATCACGTACAACATTTACGGCAAGTGAGAGGTTTTAAAAATTTGAAATAAAATTTTAATCTAGATAAATATTAAATCGTTGTAAGACACCAATATTGATGTCTAACTGTCATTTTTACCTACGAAAATAGAAATTTGACAAAATATAAGAAAATAAAATGTGCCTGACGTACGTCTTTTTATTCAACTTACACTTATCTAATTTTACTCCATGGCATACCACAAAATCGCCATGGAAAGGGCGAACAGACTCGTTTTGTGAAGTTATTTATACCAAGTGTACGTTTTCTACAGAATGTGCTTGCATACCTGAACACTTACAAAAACTTATAAAATGAGTCTACCTAACATGTGACCTTGAAAGTAAAAACACCGCCAGAAAATCTGTAATACGGAATGTTAACGGCTGTTAATAACAATGAGTGAATTCCTTATTTTCTGTACAGTGGACTATCTGTTCAGCTTTTGGGCCATTGAGGATGATTTTCATATCTGAAAATAAATTTAACGGTGTCATATTTTGCATATATTTGTAACTGATAAGCCATTAAATTTTACTCACAACTCTTTCTAGGAAGGCATTCCATGATTTATTTTTCCAGAATAAAATGTATGTGAAGAGTACTATAGCATGCTTTAATGTCTTGGGGTAGACAAAACATTCAACGTTTTTCGTATTTGAAACATCACGTAAAAAGTTGTCCCACAAGATGTGCAAGCTAATCATTTGTCTCTGCATTAAGACATTGGATGTACCGCCCGTCTGATTCAACCGCAGACAACGTGCCAGTGGACATGACAGAACCAAAGAATATTGTTGACAGAACTCCAATAACATGCCTCATGCTTTTTCGTTTTTACTTGGTGCTATTTTTTCTGCAAATGCTCGACTTTCTGTGCTATTTACAATCTTTTGAAGATTTGAGCCTAGAGTGGTGTGATTGCAGTTTTTTACTGCCATTTAAATAGAATTCATCCATTAAATTATCTAAAAGATATGTTGCATTGAGAAGCACCCGGGCAACACCGGGTAGTGTAAGCTAGTTATTTATAAACAGTCAATTTTTACTAATTAATCAACTGCAAAATTATTTTATAATTTAATTTGTATTAATGATTATAATGCCCTAAACAAGAAACTATTCTGAATGGATTCATTAAATTTTATCAACAGTAAAGAAAAAATTTGGATTTGTTTCTCTGAAGCAAAGTTTTGCTAACCTATTGACTGGGTATGATGAAATATTTTGTTCTGCACAGGCTGCTATTGCAATAGACTTGACAAAATATTTTGTCATAGCATGAAGTTTTTCTTCATAATCCCCAATATAAAATAAGTTCATTCTCTGGTTAAAGGAACTTTAAAGCTTACAGTTAAGGATTTAAAAAAAAAAAGAAAAAAAAACAGATAAGAACTGCAAATGAGGTACAGTATATGACCCCAGTTTACGAAATCCGAAAGATCCAAAATCCAGAACATTTTTCCTTACATATTGAATAAATAAATAATAATTTTTTTTTCAGTTTTAAAAGTTCAAAATTGTTAACGTTCGGCAATTACTTATTGAAAACACAGTATTTTCAGTTCAGCCTTTTTTTTTCGATGCCACGTGTTATGCATAAATAAGTGTTTTGCTGCAATTGTACAGCAATCTTTTAACATCTACTTTTGATTAACCATGATTCTTTTTTTCTTCTCATGAGTATGGAACACAAAACCTATTGAACAAAAGTACATAACCATTTGAAGTAAAAATATGATTTTTCATTGTATATATTGGCACATTGCATGATAATAAAAAAGCAACATCCATAGACTATAGGCTGCTGCAAATTATTTCCGACTTTTGCGTTAGCATAATGAAATATACTTTCATTCTGGTTGATCAAAAAGTATAAGAAATTTAGCACAAACATTAGCAAAACCAGAAAAAAGGTGACAAATAACACATAACAGGAGAGTTTCACTAATTTTTGAGTCGGAATCCAAAATCCAGAAAGGTCGCGCTCCCAAGCATTCTGGATTTGGGGTCCTATACTGTACTTCAATGATTTTTTAAATCTTGAATTTTATTTCATTTTATTATAAAAAAAGAGTATGTTCATAAATAATACCCCACTTTTTTCTACTTATTTAACCCCCTTTTCCCCCCTTTGTCACAAAGTTTTACACTTCATCTTACCCCTTTGTCACATGTCATGTGTTTTTCCATAAGCATATTTTTATGAAAACAATATGTTATATCACACTTCTTGTAACTCTCTTGTTCACAACTTCATGACCCCCTCAAAACATGCCATCATTTATTAATGACCCCTAAGTTCAAAATATCTTAAAGCAATGCACATTGTATATCAGCTGCCTTTTTGTGAGTGACTTTACTAAATCAAACTGTGATTAAGTTAGGTTTTTCTAATTGAATTTTTTGGTTATTTTGGAGAACATAAAATCAATTACAGTACAGTATATACTCGTGTATAAGTCAATCTCACGTATTAGTCGTCCCTTCTACTCTTAGGAGAAAAAGTCGGGGAAAAAATTGAAAACCTACATATAAGTCGAGTACCTGCTTTTGGAAAAAACGGGAGCGTTTTAGCGCTAATTTTGAATTTAAATATCATAAAAGGAAGGAAAAAAAATGTAATGAACAATTTTCTGTTAAAAAATCTTCGAATTTTATTCTTTTGCACCAAAAGGGTTCAGTTTTGCTGTCACGATTTTTGCAAAGGGTTCAATTTCGATGTTACGATTTGTTTTACTCGTTGCTTTTATTTTGATTTTATATCAATAAAATTTTATACTGTAGCCATATTATATTATTAAAAAAAATGAGCAATAATTCACAACTATCAGGAAAATTCGGGAATACGGCGATCCCTGCACCTTTCCAATAGCTGGCCATGTAAAACCATAGCAGAATGTTTAAGTATTTACTTCTGTAGCATCTGCTTAAAAGGGCTGGACTAAGTCGGGAAAATGTTCATGTTTTCAAGTGTTTTTTCTAAGAAAAAATCGCTGATAATTTTCTGAAATTCTGCCTTGCGTATAATTCGACCCCCTAACTTTAAACAGCATTTTTTGTAATAAATTTCTCAACTTATATGCAATTATATGCATTAGACCCTCAATTTATTTTAGGGAGGGGAAGGGGGTTACGTTCCAGGAAAATGCCACATAGCTCAAAACTGCATAAATTAAGACTTAATAGTTGAAATAGAATCCAAATGAAGCCTTTTTTATTTTGCACCTTGTTGTGACTACATTTTTGAAGCACTACAAATTTGAATGAAAATTTAACCTTTTTATGTATGATGTCAATTAATTATTGTACATTCTCAGCTATCTTAATTTTAATTAATTTTAGTTAAATGTTATTAATTTAGTTTTAAAAAAATTATAATGATCAGTGCATGCTATTTTTATGTGAAAATTTTCATTGATCAATCACTAAATATTTTGCCATTAACTCTGCATGAGTGCAGAATTTAGCTATGTATTATAATTTTAAACATATCCCGAAATTTAGTGGTTAGTACGTCATGCATGAAATTATATGATGACCCCTTCCCCCCCTTTTTTAAATGGACCTCAACTTAATCAGCTTTGTGGCATGCTGTTTCAAAAAGGTTGTGCACCCCTGCATTTACATAATAGACAAATTAATTTCTGTATGTGTATAATGGTATGATTCTGTTTTCTGCAGGTATAATTTTGGTGATATAAAAGAACCGAACTCAGAATCTGTTGTTTCCCTTAGAGACTATGTAGAAGAGCATGCAAAAGTTATGGTTAGTATTCTTTTATTTTCTCGGTCCTGCAAAATAGTATCACATGTAAGTTTAGTTTCTCATCATATTTCCAAACTGATATTGTAATGTGTATGAGGAAATTAGGAAGAATATGCCATACCTAAGTCAGATTGTTTAAATCTGCTTCAATTTGTGCGATTATGTCAGTTTTTTCTCCAGTAATGCAGTTGTGCTGCTTGATTTTACTAACTTCTAATTTATGAACACTCATGATTTTACTAGCAGCTTACGAAAACTGAAATTTTTTTTAAATTCAAATATTGTGGAGTCTTGACTTATGTGAGAATTGAGGTCCAGGATCTATTTGTATAAGCCAACTTTTAGCGTGGTGAAAATGAGCATCACTACAACTTTTTGATAAATTAACTAACACCATACTAACTTGTACTAACTTGCACAGCTGTAGGTGCTATAGGACATTTGAGCATTGCAAAACAGCAGTTTTGTACATTTGAAAAGTTGCTTTCAAATTCATGGTCTCTAGTAATATATTTTGCTCTTTAGCCCCAGGCTTGAGTTGAGCCTAGGACTTTTCGCTAAAATAGAAACCTTTACATCTGTTGTTTTAATTAATTGAGAAAAACAAGCTTTATTTCATACAGAAAGCAAAATCTCTTTCAAATGACATGTTAAGGGGTGTGGGAAATGTTTCATCTCTTTTAATAGGAAATTTATGTGAAATTTCAGCCTAAAAAAAAACAAAAACTAATTTGAAATTTATCAAAAAAAAAAAAAAAAAAAAAAAAAAAAGAAATGCTCTGAGATGCAAATCCTAGAGCAAGCATCATCTGATATATATATAAAAAAAAAAGCTCTTCCTTGTGACATACAATGTTAAGGGATGTTGGAAATCTTTCATCCTTAAAAAAGGCAATTTACAAGAAGTTTTAGTTTAAAAAATTAATTCAAAATTTAAGATGAAAAATCCCAGGCAGCTTGAAGTAATTTTGTACAAAATTTCAAGACTAGGTGCTATGGGATCTCCTGGACGTTGGCCGGTCACAGACAGGATTTCACTATTCTTTTGACATTACTTTTTAATATATAGAGGCAGAGACTGTTAATAAAATAAAAATGAAAGATTTTGAATGTAAAATTTACTCATCGCAGCATTTGAATCATGTTCCGCATGATTCATATGCTGCCACATGCCATCGGAGCATTTGAAATGAATTTAAAAGATAATGTTACAGTTGACATATACTTCGCAGAATAGTGATGGTGAAATTTGATGTTTAACACTGCAAGTTTCATTGCTCCTGGAAAACTTATCAATCGCTAATTCTTTCAAATTCATGTCTTTATTCTACCTCTGAATACTAAAGAAGCAAAAAATTGAAAGATTTTCTTGATCCATGAGATTTCTCAACCATGTTTTCACCAGTCTGAGGGTACCAAATGGTCGTTCAACAGAACCGTACATGTTGTTGAATAGACCTCAAGATTTAGAAAATTTTCAAGTGGCCAATGGCCGCTAGACTCAAAAAACTTGGTGGCAACCAGTTTTACCGGGTTTCGAAAACAGCGCTCTAAAACGAGAATGGGGGGGGGGATATCTATTTATTTTTTGCTACAAATGTTATGAAAGTGATGCTAAAAGAATGCTAACAGGAAATATAAATTATATTAATCATGGAAATATAAGAGGCATTGGGTGAAGGTTGGGAGCTCTTGAAGCAAATGGTTCATTCCACCCATTTTAAAGTTTCATTAAAAAAAAAATCATTAAACCAAAAATAAAGTAGTGTACACAGTACCATGGTCCCACAGTGGAAAAAAAAAAGAAAAAAAGAAAGAATTTCCCATAAAAACAACAACAAATTCCTTTAAAATCTTTTTGTAAATCATTGCAAACGCCAAGGCAGTAAAAATCAAGATGCACTTTTCAGGTAACTAGTTTAATGAAGAGAATTACTTGTAAGAAAATTAGCACGAAGGGAATAGAAAAAATATTATATAAACATATGATTTGAAATTTTTCAATCATTAAGATTATTGTTTTTTTTTGGCATAAAAATAATTAACTACAGACCTCCTCCAGTAATATACAATTTGGCATTTACCGAGAATATATTTCCAAAAAAAAAAAAAAACATTCTTTTTGCATTATTTGTACTAAGAGTATGAACCAAACATGGGCGATTACGTTCCATTCGCAGCGTCGCCATGTTAGGATGATTATGAAGGGAAAACAATCGAAGGACTGGATATTTGGCTTATATTTTAATCTGATGCGATTGAAGATCAAAAAATTCCAACAATTATTTGAATAAATAGAAACTAGCCCCCGTCGTTTAAACGATTTTCAGTGGAACGTATTCCTAATCGATCGCAAGCTTTCGCAACTCCAACAAACTATAGAGGGCACTGTAGCCGCTTTCTAATGGCGGACGAAAAAGGTAAAACAAACGCACGTGGTAACAAAGAAAATGCTAATAAGCCTAGTAAATTTTGTTTGTATGCATGATTTTTTAGCTTTATTCTTTTAAAATTAATTTTCAAAGTCTTGTTGATATTCTGGCCCACATAGAAAGAAATGAGAATTCAAGAAGCGTTACTAAACACCAGAAATTAATGCAAATTACATAGTTCGTAGTTCTAAGCAGCCAGTTCCACAATGTTGAATTCGATATTTATCAATTCTTGATAAAACTAAATAATAATCGTGGCCTGACAAGAATAACAATTTATGCTAGAAAATTTAATATGACATTTCGAATTGTTATCAAAAGAAGATGATACTTCTTTGCTTTGCTTGGCTAGCGCTAATTGTTTTGCATTTGTAGCTGGGTCATTCCATACAGATTCAATGGATGAGTGCGCTCGACCATTTTTAATTTTTTTGAAACTCATATCACAAAAAGATGCATATGAATGATGTTTAAAACCACTTTTATTTTTTCTCTAACCTTAACCCTAGATTTTTTTAGAGGTCATCAAAAGTGATTTTCGCAGTCAAAAATGGGACTTTTGGACCTTTGCATTTTGGCCAAAATCTATTTGAATTACATTTATGGCAGTTAGTTTTACGCTTTGATGTTAAAGTGCATAAGATGTTAGTCTTACATGCTGAGTTACGTGGCTGTAACTTAATAATTAAAATAATGGCAACAGGTTCAAGTTCAAGGTCAAATGTAAAATTTTTACTCATTTCAAAGGGCGATAACTCGTGTAGGGGACGGAAACACAAAATCAAATACGGCAAAAACTAATCACTGGAACCATGCTAATAAGAATATGTAACTGTTGCTGTGTTTATGCTTACCCTTTATTGGTTATAGCCCCTCAAAGATCAGAAAAATGACATTTTTAGACCCCTGTAAACCAAAAGGGGATGGAATTAAAAATAAAATTTCTTGGCCAATTGAATATTCCATTCAAGTACTATACATGTTATATATATTGTTTTGTGTATTTGGTTTGTAAAAAAGATACAGGTCTTTGAAATTGAGCAATTTTGCTAGTTAATTTAAGCAGAAGAAATTAAGAAATAAAAAGTGTGAAAACTTCATTGCTTTTTCTTAAATAGCCTATATAATATATTATACTGAAAAAAAATATTTTAAGTATAAAAAAAACTATTTTAATTTGATAACTTAGAAATATTTGGATATAAATGAGTAATTCATACTTGATTGACAGCTTAAGTAGTTAATTTATAGACTATGTACACACACAAATTTTCAATACACACAAACATATGCTCTGTACATTAACATATCTAAATTGCCTTAAACATATGCAAAAACATTATATATACAAGATTTAAATTTTAAAAAGTGCATTTTTTATTTCTTGTTTGAGTGTAGTTTTGAAAAAGTTTATAAAGGGTAAACAAACACACAATTACAGCTATATTTTCTCATTAATGTGACTCCAGTGATTAGTTTTTGCCATATTTCACTTTGTGTTTTTATCCCCTAAGCGAGTTATGATACTTTGAAATGATTAAAAATTTTACATTTGACCTTCAACTTTGGCCTGCTGCCATTATTTTAATTATTAAGTTACAGCTACGTAACTCAGTGTGTGAGACTATTCTGCCGTGTGCAGGTAAAAGGCAGTAACTGCAGGTTTTTCGATTTTCATTTTTTTGCATTTTTGAAATCTTTATTACTATAGTTTTATGGTACAAACATTTTTATTTGGCTGCCACAGAAAAAAAAAAAGCATTTTTTTAACAGTGGTAATTAGCAGTAACTGCTTTTTCAGCAACATTTTGTGGAAAGTCGGCAGTATGTACTTACTGCTCTTTACCTGCCCACGGAAGAACAAAAACTTTCTCCCGTTTTCTGGTAAAACGGCACTAACAGCTTTTGTCACTACATTTTGCAGGTAATTAGCAGAATGCACTTACTGCTCTTTACCCACTCACGGAGGAACGGAAACTTTCTTCCGTGGGCAGGCAAATGGCAGTAACTGCAAATTTTTCTATTTTCTTTTTTTGGAATTTTTCAAATCTATGTTTCTTCAGTTTTATGGTGCAAACATGTTTATTTGGTTCGCGCTAAATAAAAGCATTTTTTTTATCAGTGGTGATTAGCAATAACTGATATTAATGCAGGTAATCAGCAGTATGTACTTACTGCTCTATACCTGCCCATAACCATTGTCCGGAGAATGGAACATAAATGAATCGCCGTCAAAACTTGAACCAAGATGCATAAACGGTTTTTGCGATTTTTTTTTCGCTCAACTAAGCGCAAGCAGTAACGTCCCGATGGGAGGTCATTGTGTGACCTCTCAAAAATTTCCTTGATTTGGCAAATTTAGAGAAAATATTGCATTTTTTAAAAATGATTCCTAGTTGCTTCTCATTAGATGTAGGTATGCGTGCCAAGTCGTATTTTATCTTTCGGCAAAATTTGGGAATTGCCGTTTCTTGTCCTTGAGCGAAAGAGATACTTAAAAGGGGGAGGTACTTGGGGAAAATAATCATACTTCATTTCAAATAAAGTCGAAGAAAACGTTTTGTAATTTCACAGCCCTCAAACATTTTTTAAAAAAGATCTTTGATTCTTCATATCTGTGTTCTAAAAACAATAAAACAAAATTATTTTTTGCTAATGTACAGTTATAGAAGGTAACATACGAGTAATCACAAGTAATGCTTGGCAGACGATAAATAAACGTATAGCAACAGAACGATTCTGTTCCATTTGTTTTGTTCTGTCGCAGACGATATTTTTCATAATTTTTTATATATACTAAGCTGCTGCACTTTTAGTAGTTCGATGAGAGCCATTGTTAACACACGAAGCATTTCTGTCGCCTAAATTTTCATGGATATTTTTTGCTTTATTACAAAGTGCGAGACATTAAGCGGTTTGTCGTAGTTTTAAAAATGCCTAGAGAATCTTCCAATTGCCAAGTGACAACGCAGGAATATTAAAGAGTTTTCGACAATGCCATAAGCAATCAAAACATATGCCTTGTTGACTATTCTTTGTCAGTGTTTGAATTTTGAGTAAATGTATTTGATTTTCACGATTTTGAACATGTTGTGGCTTCCTCCAACAACAACAAATTGACTGTCATCAGCATGACTACAGATGACTTCCGAGGTTTTCCTGCTGGACAATCTCAGTGGAAACTGAAATCCATGTCGAGACCGTACATAGAGGACATCGTCAAAGTTGAGTTTTGCAAAGGTTCCTGGAATCTCTTTTACAAAGTGGATCATGAAGATAATCAGTTCAAGGAATTTGATTTCCTAAAAAATAATTTTCATCTGAAGACTTCTATGTCTGCACCCCCCCCCCCCCTTCGTCCGCGACTTTGAGGAATTCCAATTAAGAAGAAACGTGACAGAAGATTTAGTAGATGCGCAAAAAAAAAAAAAAGGCTAATGAAGTTTTTTTTCTATTCAGTGTTTAAAAAGGTAAAACACAAACATGAGTTCGTTGTAGCAAGGACTGTTTAGATCAGCAAGTATGTCTGGTATCTGAGGGGATACGTAAATGTGTTTTGGATTAAATTGATATCAAGTGGATGTAGGTCGATACCTTATTTAAATTATGTAAATTTATAACCAACATATATATATATATATACATGTATATTTATTAATTAATTTTTATATTGGCATAAAAACATTTGTGTAAAAAAATAAATTTTATTTTATTTTTACAATTACATTTTATTTATTTATATTAAATTTATGTCAAGTGTATACACAGTATTTATTTTTTAAAATAAAATATATTATTCACATTGCAATAAATATACTTCATAATGACATATCTACACCGTATTATGTTGAATTTGTAATTATTGGTCATTCAATAGTACATTGTGCAGTTACTGCTGATTACCAGTAAAAGTGCATGAAAATTACTGCTGCGAAGAGCAGGTAAACGACAGTATCTGCTTTAATTAAAATTTTGATTGCAAGATCAAAATGAAACAGACTGCCCAAAAAATACTTCGATATAAACATATAGAATAGCCTAAAATCAAATTTCAATATTTTATTGATGTTTGTGGGAAATCAAAAACGCGTTTCTTCAAATATCTCAAAAACTCATTTTTGTAGATACTGCCGTTTACCTGCACACGGCAGTATTATCTAGTGTACTTTAACATCAAAATGTAAACTGTTCTGCCATGATTGTTATTCAATTAGATTTAGGCCAAAATGCAAAGGTCTAAAAGTCCCACTTTTGACTACGAAAATTACTTTTGATGATCTCTAAAAAATCAAGGGTTAAGGTTAGAGAAAAAATAAAATTGGTTTTAAACATCATTCATATGCATCTTTTTGGGATATGAGTTTCAAGAAAATTAAAAATGGTTGAGCGCACTCATCCGTTGAATCTGTATGGAATGACCTAGCTGAGATATTTTTGTCAAATTGCTGAATCGGTTAATTTAAAAATTTTCTGTTTCGAATGTTTCAAATTTCTGAGTTATGATTTAATTATGTCATGCTATGCAAATCATCAACAAAATTCTCACGGATAGTATGGTGGTAGTTTCCATTTCAGTTGATCTACCATTATTTCTTTTTACTTATCGAATTCTGCAATCTTTCTACCATTTTATTCCACTCATGATAAAAATTAAAAATGGTTTAACTAACATGCGGAATCTTGCCAAGGGTACTTTGCTCACACAATACTAAAACTATAACCCTGAACAAATTTGGTGAAACCGTTCAGCTGAGAATAAAAGCAATAAAGTAAATTATTTCTCCGTTAAACATTTTTAATTTCATTCTACAATAATATATTCAAGAAAATATTTTGCATACTATCTATTCCAACTAAATGCTGCTATAAAATATGGTTAGTTAAATTAATTTAAGATTTAAAAAAAAAACCATATTACAAATTCACACAAAACAATAAAATTTTTTACCTGGTATAACGTTATCCAAGTTTGTTAATCCAGAGTTTTCTTGTGTTAACGCTTTCACCATTTCTCAATGAACTCACTTTTTAGAAGGAAATAAGAAAAATTAACATTATTTTGAGAAGCTTGAGAAAATAATTAGTATCTGTTTACACACTTTCACATGTTATGACATTAGATAATCTTAACTTATTTATTTATTTTAGATTTTGGTGTTAACTTTTGTGTTAATATGTTTTGGTTCCAGATTTATGAAGCATCTGAAGTAGCTGAAAGTCGAGGACATGATGCAATCCGAGTAGAAAGTGTGCTTATGTTGATCACATATAACAAAGTAAGATATATGGAGTAAACTAAAATTTCATTTCATGTACAGTACCCGCCACTAATAAAATCACTGGATTATAAATTCAGCCATTTTTTGAAAACAAGTCTGGAAGAACTGAATCATTCCGACATCAAAACATATTAAACCATTCTTTAATAAAATCAGTATCGCCGTTTTATAAAATCAACCTTTTGGACATCATGCGTAAAATACTGATAAAGAAGCACCAAGAAGTGAAGGAATCGGTCTCAGTAGATGAAGAAATCACAGTGCCAAATTTGCCCTCTTCAATAAAGATGTCAAAAAAGCGCTTGATGCTATCCGATGTACTTTAGAGCAAAGAGGAAAATATAATGCGTAAAGTTACAAAACAGTTAGTAAAATTTCAAACGATATTGAATCTTTACTCTCCAATTCTGTTAAAAAAAATTTTGATTCAGACCCATGTGCAAATAAAAAAAAATATATTGTGAGGCTCTGAGAATTTGAGCTCCTACTCTGACAATGTTTACCTCTGTTTCAGAAAATAGGGAGGGGTAATTGGTGCTAAGTTAAGTTGAGAAATTTTCTTAGTAGTTTTTCAAAAATATTCCAACTAAAATCCAAGCCAATAACACTTCTACACTGGTGTGCAAAAATTAAGGACGAAGTCGGAAAATTAGCATATCAGCTGAACGAAGAGGCAGAGCGGACAGAGAGACAAATCAGGAGATTAAGTAAGGTGATGCACGGTAGCACATGCGCAGATATGCAGGCAGACGTAATGGGGGAGTGTCTGAATAGTATAAAGCATGTTGTCGGTGTAAGATCAGTATTTCTGGAAAAGAGATTGCACGCCATATAGCAGTTAAAATCACACCGAGTTGCTGCCTCAGCGAGAAATGGCGTATAATCAATCTGTTAGATGACATCTGGATGCTTTTACCCGAGGTCGAATCATTGGGAAATTGGAGGAAGGCCGCAGTGTGACAAGTGTGGCTGCAGAGTTCGGAATTGTGCTCACAGCATCGTTTCACGACTTTGGAGACAATTTCAAACTACAGGAACAGCTATCCGGGGGTTCAGTAGTGGTCGTCCACGAGGAAGCACATCCGCAGATGACCGGTATATTGTCTTACAGGCCAGAAGAAACAGGTGGCAGACAGCGGGAGAAATCGCTAGACACAGGCGACTGGATGACCGATATCGCATTTTACCGTGGCCAGAAGACTGCACGGTGGTGGTCTGTTTGCACGACGCCCTATACGGTGTGTACCTCTAACGCCTGCCCATCGGAGAAGGCGTTCTCTGTGGTGCCGGGAACACCGGAATTGGAGAGAAAATGAATGGGACGAGTACTCTTTACAAATGAGAGCAGATTCAGTCTGAGTAGCAATTCTCATCGCATACTCATCTGGAGAGAGCGGGGAAGCCGCAATCATCCCTCGAACATCATTGAAAGGGACAGGTATGGAGGTCCCGGTATTCTCGTTTGGGGAGGCATCATGCTTGGTAGTCATACAGACTTTCACATCTTCGACGCAGGTTGAGTCAACGGGACCCGTTATTGTAACGAGATTCTTCTTCCATATGTGCGTCTTTTTAGAGGCGCTATGGGTTCGCAGTTCCTTTTCATGGACGACAATGCACCATGTCATCGCACAGTAGCTGCCGAACAGCTCCTAGAGAGTGAGGATATTGAACTTATGGATTGGCCGGCACGATCTCCGGATCTCAATCCCATCGAGCATGTATGGGATTTTCTAGGCAGATGCTTGGCAGCTCGTACCTTACCACCAGTAACGATTCGGGAGCTTCGATTGGCGCTGCAAGACGAATGGGCAGCAATGCCTCAACAACTCATTGACATCCTCATTCTCAGCATGGGCAGACGCGGTGAAACCTGCCTAATAGTCGGGGGAGATCATATCCCCTACTAAAGACCGCATGTTTCTTGCTGGACACCCATCACAGGGATGTTTCGGCCTTCTGTCGCATTGCGCTCCATGCTGCTTTTTCAATAAAGCTTCTTTTTATCCCTCTGATTTCTCTTTTAGTAAGTGTTGCTTACATTACACATGTATTTACGTATTAGGGATCTTACAGTATTGAATGTGTTGATTTGGAAAGTTTTTGTACAAAGTTATATTGAAAAAACCGTCTCGTCCTTAATTTTTGCACACCAGTGTATTTTACACTGAACACCCCTAAAACAGGTAAGCATAGTCAAGGCTCAACTAACCAGAGCTGCACTATACCTCATGTTTATTTAAAATGTGAATTGTATTTTGAAACACTTCAAACAAAAATAAAAGAAGTAATTCATTTCCTTTTCAGAATACTTAAGCTTCAAAACCTTTCATTTTTAAAGTGAGTGTAGGTATGCCGTTTTATAAAATCAAAAGTCCTCAGAACGCATGTGATTTTAATAAGCGGCGAGCACTGTACTATAATCATATGCACGATTGTAGAAAAGAAGCAAACATAAGGGTATTCAACTTAATATAAATCATAGCTAAGATTTATTAATTAATATTAAGTTTAGCAATTCTTAGTGGTAATAAGCATTATGTCTCCTCTTAAATAAATGTAGTGCTGGGTCGAGTACACTTGGTGGAGCGGAACATTTTAAAAGTTAAACTTGTTTTTTCTGAAAGCTTAGTAAAATTTCATATTTTTTACTTCAAATTAAGAAAGAAATACTACTCCTATGTAGTGATGTGGATTGGATAAATACCCAATGGGTAGTTAAATATTTCTTGGGTGTTTACCCTAGGCCTGGGTAAACTGGATATTTTGGAAGAAAAGAAATTAGGAAGATGAATCAATGATAGTTTTTTTTAAACCTAAATATGAAATAAAATGTGTAAAATTGGTACATACATTATGATGCGAGAAGAAAATCTGAAACAATCCAACCTACTTGGTGGTTTACCTTTTGTTTATGAAGGACAGAAGCATTTGAAGTTAGACTGTGTTCCATTAAAGACTTTATAGGATCGTTCATCATTAGATCGTAGAGAAAGTTACGGAGCACGGGTTTATTATTATGGTGGATAAATTTGTGAGGAACAAGTGTTAAAGTAGCTTAGCACATTTTAAGCGCATCAGTTACATCTTCTGCAGGAGAAATGCTCTAACTGAAAATGCTTTCAGCATTTTCTCTCATTTGTTTTGTTAAATATTATTTTCATGCTCATGATATTTTCCTTGTTTAGCTGTCTATTTTTGTGCATATTTATTTGATTTAAAATGTTGTCCATTTAGAAATTCGGTTCAATTTTTTTTATTTGAACAATTTTTTATCTTGGAAAAAAAAGTTTGCTTAATCTTTTTTTTCTTCTTTAGCAAAAATTACAGCGACTTATGAATTACCTGAAACTCCAGGACTGCCCAAGTCCAATTGAAAATGAAGAAATTTCTGTTGAAAGATTACCTGGTCAGTTATTTAATGTATTTTTTCATTCATTTTTCTAATCATTTCACTGAAAGTTAGTCAATTAGAATTAGAGTGTGATGAAAGATGTCCAATGAAAGTATTATGTTTAAGTTATAATTGATGGTGATGTGTTTTTGTACATTTTTGCTGCTAGCTATGCCTCTGTTTAGAAACTGTATGTGTAAGGTTTTGAAACAGAAAATTTTTTAAGATCCCCTTCTCCCATTTCATGAAGAGTTTATGTATTGCTGTAACATGAACAATATTTAATTTGAAGCACATCTAGTATTCTAGATTACTACATAATAAATTGAAGTTTCATTGATTTATTTAATTCCCTGATAAAAAGGAGAATAAATAAAAAAATGTTAAAATTACAAGAGAACATAAAAGTTTTATTGCTTTTATGTTCTCTTGTAATTGGGGGTGAAATGTTGATTTTGGTCTTATGACTTACTTGCATTTGAAAAAAATGCGCAGTGAAAATTGTTTTATAGCAAAATTAGGAGCAAACTCTAAAACTAAAAAAAAAAAAAACTTTATTAAGTTGGCATTTGTTGCTTTTGAAGACTTTTGGAAGCATGTGGAGAAAGTCTGAAAAAGTACTGAAATAGAAGAGCTATTGAACAGATTAATTTCTACTTTTCTTTGAATTTGTTTGTAATGTCTACCATATTTTACTTCATTTCAAATCTTCTTCAAAAAGTTTGCCACATCATCTAGATGATGAGCTAATATTCATTAAATGTTAACAAATATATATCATCTGATACATACTAGGGATGCGCCGATTAATCGGCCAAATTTTGCCGATTGATCAGCTGAAAAGATATTATGTAAAATAATTGTATTTTAAGTACACCTTCAACAAAACACAATGATGAATATATTTATTAACAAAAAATAAATGTAATTTTCTGCAAACATTACCGTAACATGTAGTATGCAAGTGTACAAAGTCAAAGCAAGACAAATAGTTAAAAAAGTGCACAATACTGAAAGAATAACTCTTACAGCCAATATTCATAATTTGAGACAATTATGAATAATTAAATTTTAGAACTTTTAAATTGCAATGCAAAAAACATGAGTTAGAAAATACCCCCCCCCCCATTCTCCAACCATATATTTGCACTAAATAAAGTTAACTTTCAATCAATATCCATATCAAGTCAATATTTATTCATTCTAGGCTCCCTCCTCCCCAACTCTTTTCAAATCACCTGCCTTGCAGTTAGTTACCTTTTGTTTTTCGTCATTATTATTATTTCTATTTATCTTTTAAAGGACAGAAATGTAACAGTAATTATGGAAAAAACAAATGTGTATATGACCCCACTACAACCTCCCCTGAACTTTCTCGAAAGAAAAAGAAGAAGCTTACTTTTGTTTTAAAATCAGAACCATTTAATTAATCAGTTTGGTTATCATACCCTCACTCCAGCTTTTGATGACACATTTTTTTTTCAATTATTTTGTCCCACCTAACTATACATATGATTACACCATACATTTTGCAACTTATTCTTGAAATTATTAATTTTTGATTCAACAAAAAAAAAAAAAAAAAAAAAAAAAAAAAAAATAAATAAATAAATAAATTGTTATTAAATATCATTTGATAAAAAAAGTACACACTTTATTACTTTTTTTTGCAAACTTATATTATGGGGAGAGCATTATCGAAGTTTCTTAAATTTCAAGTTGAATGCCCCTTTTCTCATTAGAAATGTTTTGCTGATCACAAAAAAAAGTATTATTTTTTCTGTATCATTAAAATTGAGTAAACTCTAGCCTTTTACTTGTTTTGTACCGTATGCCATTACATTGGGTGACAGGCAAATGAAATCAATATTCATTATTTTTTATTTTATAAATATTTTCTCATCAAAAATATCTTTCACTGATGGACTTAATTTGGGCCATACATACTTGCCAACTCTACTGTTTTTAACGGGAGACTCCCGTTTTTTGCTTCCATCTCCAGATTTCCCGTTTTTTACGATTTTCTCCCGTTTTTTCAGTCAATCATCAAAAAGTTTCACTTTCTTCTCAATAGATGGCGCCCCTTTCTAGTCTACCAATGTGATGGGGATAAGAATTTTTCCAATTAATAACTCCGTTAGTAAAAATTAGTTTTTCGGAAGCTTTCCACATTGCATGTTCAACGAAGCACGTGCTCTGCCGAAAATTGCAGCAGATTTCAATCTTTTTGCATCTTGAAAATATTTCAACTATTTTGAAAGTATGAAGTTATTTTAGCATGTGCTACCCTATACCTACTTATTATATATATTATTTTCATTATATATTGATTTTTTTTTTCGGATTTTAGGAATTAAATTTTGGTAGCTACTTTTCTGGAAGAGACTGGGGAATGTATAGAACTTTTTAAGCAAGTTCACTACATATTATTAGGTTTTTCCTTTGCAGTATGTTTTTCTTTCTGCTACCAATTAGCTTACATCTGTGAAAAATCCCCATTTCACTTTAAATTTAGTATTCATGTTATTTAAAATCACAATTAATAATTATGTTGTGAAGATTTGTCGCCGTTGAATCACCTATATACCTCTAGTGGAATCTCCTGTTTTTTTTTTCTCTCCGAAGGTTGGCAAGTGTGGCCATACAAAATTTATTTTACTTGCTTCAGTCATAGGTAGAAGCACAATACTTCCTGTTTTAATCCTTTTGTTCTGTTCTGAAGTGCTGTCGGTTTGCTCAAATCAGTTTTTTAAAAAATCAGCTCTAGTAGCATCAAGATTTACCAAGTGATAGTTTTAATAGTAAAAAATTGATTAAAATGAATCAAGATTGAGTGAAGTAGATAGATTGTTTTCATTCAAAGCATTTGTTTTGATAAATTTAAGAGGTCTCATCAGACAGAAATGTTCTAGCTTTCGGAAGAGAGAGAGAAAGCTGTATCGTTTTTCTTCCCCCTCTACTTAAACCGGCTGACAGGTTTTGGGGGACATCTTCCCCTCTGAACATCTGTCAACGCTCAAAATTCATCGGCAGGGGAAGAAGGTCAGTGTGTAGTATTGGATGACCAAATGCAATTTTTGCATTGAGTCCTTTTTGGCTCATAGTAGTTTCGAACGAAATCTTCTACACAATCGGTGTTTTGTGCCTAACTTTCCTTTCCTTATGTACTGCAACTCGAAATTTTGTTAAATATTATATTCATTATTTGTTTTCTAAATTTGATTAATTAAAATGCTTTCACATGCTACTTATTATGCACAAGTAGGATATGCAGTAGGATCATAAACATTTCGTTTTCCTTCGAAATGTAGCATTATCAATCTGCTAATCAATTATCTGCAGGCATTCTTTTTTTCCTCGTTTTCACATAATATTTAGAAAAAAATGTTGAAAATTTTCCAATTTTAGTTATATTCTGAACTGCGAGGATCATTTCAATATGATGTGCGTCCTCAGGTAGAAAAAGTTTCGGCACCACTGCCATAAACTTCAACAAAACGCCTGTAAATAATGTTTAGCGAAAACAATCAATAAAATGTGGGGTGCGTCTCCCTGCTTCGAGAACTTGATATTTCTAAAAAGGGGCATGAGCAAAACCAGAAAAAAAAGCTTGAAAATTGTTTAATTTACTGAAAGAAAAGCAAAACAACATATATTCTGATGTAATAAGATGTGAAACACATATTCACATTTACACTGAAAAAATCCTCCTATTAAGCCACCAAATAGTCTAAAAATACATTCCTGACAAAACTTTTCAGGGAAGTGCCTGCAAACTCTCCTATTTATTCCAGAATGTTAAACAGCTCAAACAACAAACAAATCCATAACTACCTTCAAATTTGATTTACAAATACAATTTTCGTATTTCATTATGCTCAGTACGAAAACTGGTAAAAAGAGGTGCCATCTTGATGATGAAACCTTTCTTTTATGAGGAAAAAAGTACAATTGAAAACCTCTAAATGTTTACTGAAAATACTTCACGAGTCTTCAAACGAATCAAAAGTTAAACTGTTTAATTTGGAAAATGGATCCAGACCAGGATCTAGAATATTAGCAAGAGAATTCTTCCTCTTATTTAAATTTTTTTTTTATTCTTCATACTTGAAATACTTATAACTTTCCTTCAAACTCTTTGAATCATATATATTATTCGAAAAAAAAAGCACGTCATGCTTCAGTTCTAAAACTTTTTGAAAATTTTAATTTCATTAGTCACCCCCCTCCTCCCCTATAATGCATGACTCATTTGCCCCTCATAACTCCATTGTCTGGATCCACTTAGATCATTCTCTATGATTTGTTTTTTTTTTAATCCGAATATTCCGCATAGTTCATCAAAAATTCCCTTTTTGTTGTGTTGAACTTTGTCATTATTTTTAAACCTAAATTATTTTGAGGAGACTCTGCAAAACCAAATGCACGCATTAGTTGTCATAAATAAAAGCCGAAAAAGAAAAATTGGAGAATCTCAATTTCCCAATAATATATAATTTTCAATGTTAAGAAAGGTTATCAATGGTAAAACTTACACCTCATTTGATACTATTTGCTGAGCAATAAAATTTTTAATTATAAGTGTATTGATTGTTTTCACAAATTTTCCACACAATCAGTAAGAAATTCTGAAACTGTATGCGGCTTTAAATCTACATGGAAGCGTAGAAAAACTATGTTATACTTTTTAGTTTACTTTAAAAACATGGTACAATCAGACCCTCGTTTTACGCGGGGGTTACGTTCGACGGAAATGCCACGTAATTCAAAACCCTGTAATTAAGACTTAATATGTATTAGGATTAAAATTATGGGTTAGATTCCATAGATAAAAAAATACTTCACTCTCGAGATAGATAAATATATATTTATAAGTTTAATGCGCACTTATTCCGATACATATGCACAGTACAACGTGCATAAAGAAAACATGAATTAACTTGGTTTTAATAAAAATGAGCGGGTTATGATATTCTTTTGGTAGTCATTAATTATTTTTCTCTGTAGTACTTTGTGGGTCATTAACACTTCCATGATCCCTCGCATTTCCATGACGGGATCTTCCTTCGCTAACAA
Organism: Uloborus diversus; assembly: GCF_026930045.1. Classification (NCBI taxonomy): domain Eukaryota; kingdom Metazoa; phylum Arthropoda; class Arachnida; order Araneae; family Uloboridae; genus Uloborus; species Uloborus diversus. The sequence continues at coordinate 100,191,760 of NC_072740.1, read as the reverse complement.
ATCAGAGAGATCATTTGTCATTGTCAAGGAATGACTCAAAATTTCCATTGAGAAAGCTTTTGATGGTGAGTCATCAATGTCAGTATCCTCCTTGGTTTTGTTCTCCTTTGTCACTTCATAGAGCTCTTCTTCCAATAAGCTCTGAAGTGTGTGAGTTTAATAACTTTACTTCTGGAAAGACTTCTGGAACCAATCACAAAAAAATGTCCTCTGTTACCCAAGCTTGCTTATTATTACTTCAAACTCCAGTTTCTTACGTTTTATCTGCAATCCTAGAAGTTTGGATTTTGAAAGATAGTAAAATTTTGTGTACAGTCAACCCTCGTTTATCGCGGTTAATTCGTTCCAGACTTTACCGCGATAACTGAACTTTCGCAAAGTAGGATTCTGTATATATTTTTCTAATTAGAGCGCATAAAACTTACTTACGGCAATTTAAAGAGGTTTTTATCATAGTTAGAGCCCCCTAGACATGAAACAGCACCCTTAGCCACCATTACCTTTGTATTACTTAATATATTGCACAAAATGAGGAAACTAGATTTGTTAGACGTAATAGATACCACATTGTTAATTATTGGGAAATAAACTACACACACACACACGCAGTTCTTACACACTACTACTAATCTATGAAAAACATCAACTTGTTCGAAGAAGAATCAATTGCCCGTTAGTGACCGTAGGTGCCCCGTCTTCCTCTACATTTACGTTTACAACTTAAAAAGCTAGTACATTGTTGAGCACCATTTACAGATGTATTTATCCCCTAGTAATAATACAGTGATTTACACTTTCCAGTTAGAGCATAACGGTTAAAATGAAATAGCAATTCCCTACACTTTCTTCGGCGATTTTATACCTCCACTCCCTCAACTAGTACAACTAGCCACTCAGACCTTACTTAAAAGCTTACCTTAAAAGACATATATTTCGTTATTCTTTTGTAGAAAAAAGTTTACACGAGGTCATAAAAAAGGCTAACTACTATATTTGAAAAGATTAAAAAAAAATAGAAAAAAACCGTGATGTAATGAAGCCGCGAAAGTCAAAGCACGAAGTAGCGAGGAACGACTGTATTTGCAATGCCTCATCCGCTTAAAATAAAAACTTGTCTTCGTAAAATAAAATAAAGCTGTCAAATCTTTAACCGCGTATAATCAAATCTGCTTAAAATAAACCTGCGTAAAATGAGGGTCTACTGTACTTAAAATTTTTTTTACTTCATTAGTTACATGAAATGCAATTTTATGTTTTTCCTAGCATCCATTTTATTTCTACCTACATTCATAGCATAAAATGGAAAAATGGCAGAACTTCGAGGCAATTAAGCTACCTCTCACTAAATGTTAAAATTATGAGCTCAAACTTCACAATAATTATTTTTTACACAGATGGAACAAAATGGGAGGGTAAAACCAATAAAGTAAAAAATAATAAAAAGGGCCTATTTTGGACCACTCTAATTTACCATGCTGTTTTTCTTATAAGCTGAAAACCACTCTAATTTAACACGCTGTTTCTTATAAGCTGAAAGAAGTCCATCATAAACAGGGGCAGATACAGAAAAATCTTTTGGAGAAGGTTCGGGAAATTGAATAGCATGCTATTTATTTTTAAATGGTTTTGTAGTCAATGAATCTACTTCTAAATACATGAATATTATGCACTACTATATTTTGAATGTGGACGGAAAACATCTTCAATGTTTTTAGCCAATTAAATAGGGGAAGACTGCTTATATTGGACCACTGCTTAAATTGGACTGTGCTGCACTCTGCCGATGGAAATACAAAGATTTGTGTCTGAAACCTTTGAAGATGAAGTTTCATCACATTTCAATCTGATAGCTTGAGTTACGATTTGAGTTGAAAATGTGTTTGATGTTATTTTGGGAACTTGTATTTAGTACAGTGGTTCCCAACCTTTTTGATTGTGCGGTCCACCAGTTTTATAGAAAACATGATTGAGGCCCACTAACTACTATACATTGCTTGCACAGCTAAATTTTACTGTCTGGAGGAAGGGGGGAGGGGCACTTGTTCATAAACATCATTAAGGCCGTAATAGGACTGAACTGAAAGTGCGTTAAAAGCAAGAGTTTTGGAGATGTCAATTCTCTCCTCCCCTTATGTTGCACCACAGATATAAATATACTGTATTGGAAAAAATTCCAAAATAATTTTTAAGGAAGAAAATAACTTTATTGCATTCAGTTAGAGCTGGCATAGTTGTAAGGAAACTCGAAAATAAGTCATCAAAGTTAAAACTCCATGGGATTTTTGGTGTTGTTTTTCCTCTACGAGGGAGTTGATATCTGGGTTGAAACTGGATAGTTTTAGTCTCAAATAACTCACAACATTCAATGCATTTCTATATTATTTTTTAAAGACTGAATGAAAAGTCTCATTCAAATTGGTAGGTTGTCGAAAAGCCCCTCAAGTGTCTCAGTTCACTAGTTAGTCATGCCAGTTCAGCAAAGGAGGAGCATTTTTAACTTGGAGCTTGAAGCTTATACTAGTTTCTTAGGCAATTTTTATTAAAGAAGTTTCTCATTTGTTAGGTTTCATTTTCAATTATAAGGGAGAAGAAATTTGAAAAAATCTTAATCCTGAAGTCCTTTTGGTGCTGAGCCGGGGAGAGTTTCTGAGTGACGGTATATCTAATAAGTGAATTTTCGCAAAGAAGGGAAATTAATACCCCAAGAGTGACCCCATGTTTCTTTTATAAAAACAATTATTTTTGCACTGATTAATCATATTTTAATGAATAATGTAGCAACTACAGAGAGGCAATGTGTAACTTAGATTGTATTATCAAGAACAATGAATCTAACTTTTTTATTTCCTTATTGTTGTTTGCAATGTTTTTGAAGCAATGCAAAAACGAGAAATTAGAGTTAAAAATTTAAAAAACAACTAGAGTTTGGACAATTTTTGTAATATTCAAAAAAATTTGCATCTGACATCATCTTTATATGATAGCATGATTTTAGAGGGTTCAATTTTAAATTCAGAAAAACTTTTTTTCCCATAGCAATGCTCCCTGGCCTACTGATATCTTTTTACTTATTTTTTCATTTTCGAATAAAAGTACACATATATACAATGATACAACATTTGTCATGTGTCGATACTCTTCTCTTTTACCATTATGCTTTTAGACAACCTTATAATTTTCATAAAAAATAGAAGCCTTGGATTAAAAAAATGGCTACTTATAATTCAAAAATAAACTTAAGTGAAAAGTGCTCCCTAGTTAGTCTGCTGACCACAGGCTATCCCCTAACATTTTAAAATTTTCATGACTAGTTAAAATGTAATATGGAAATTGGCTCAAAGGAATTGGATAGAATTTTGAAATTGTTTTTGTAAACTTGGGAAAGTAGAGAACAATAAATAGTCTCAAGGAAATAAACTATAGACTATTTCTAAAGTTGAAACTATAAAAGAAAACATATGATGGAGAATTTGATAACATTGAAAACAATCATTATGACCATTAATACACCAATTATTTTTTGAATAGTGGATTAATCGGACAGCAAATTAATCGGTAATCAGTCAATTTGCTTATTGGCACACCCCTAATACCTGTAGGCCTGAAGGAAGCATTTTATTCCTTGGAAATACTACAGCATAGTCACAGGTGAAAAAAAATACATAACCAAAAATGTGAAGAAAAATATCCTTTTACTTTACATGTTGGATGAGCTAATTCATAATCAAATGTATTTGACTTGCATTTGAATCTAGTTCAACAGGAACATTAAAAATATATCACTAATGTTTAAACCACAAACAACATCTCATCAAAAATGGAAAACTATGATGTTTGAATCAACTTTAAAAAAATGCATCTTTTCACAATAGAACATTCGGGACAACTACACCAGTTTACATTGAACTGGACATTATTTAAAAAAAAAAACTTATCATACAAAGTTTTAAATTGTATTTTAAATCTAGAGATGAGTGGAACATATATAGATTTTTTTTTAGAAACAAGCTTTGTTCGAACACACAAAATGGTTCATGCTTTGAAAAAAAATGTAATGCTCCAGGAAGTAGTGATGCTTTGTAAAGGGAAAATTCCAGACAAGCTTGAGTATTTTTCTAAACTTATCAAAGTGAGTTTATTTTGATTAGTTAATATTATCATTTAATTCACTAATGATAATTGTGTAGAGTTTGAAGTTTGATTCATCATTTTATTTTCAGAGAAAACAATCAACAATTTGTAACATCAGCTTTGGAGAGTATAGAGAGTTGATAAAGAGAGAGATGCAAAATAAGCCTCTTTATTGTAAGTTAATTTCACAAAAGAAAATATAGAAAGCATTGAAACAATTCTCTTTGTTTTTATAATTCTTTAATACTTTCTTGCATGGTGGTCCCTAAAATGCACACCAATAAAAAATTTGTTCGAATTTTATTTTCTCCTTAAAACTACAAAAAATGCTTGCAGAGGTAGTATTTTGTTCTCTTTAGCAATCATGGATGGCAGCAGCACAAAAAAGGCTTTTTCTGCTGGCTCAATTTCCAATTCAAATCACCCCCAATTTTTGTACGGTTTTGAAATTTTTAATCTGCACTAAAACATTCCATTATTTTTATTTTTCTTCATTTTACCTGAAGTGTTTAATCATATTTTTCTAAATGATTTAAATTCACTTTTAATGTAAAAACGTATTCCCCCCCTACTCTAGGTGGGCGGTGTAGACAAGTGGGGACACCACCTACTTTGCAAAAGTACTTAAAGTTTATTTTTTCTGAGTAGATGTTAGCAGTGCAGCCTTTTCTGCTTGCTCGATATCTTATTCAAATTACTCCAATTTTTGAACTCAAAAATGAGATTTGTTGTAAAGTTGTGTTGCATCATACTTTTGTAAAAGATTTAAATTCATAATTGAATCAAGAACGCATTTTTTTTCCTGCCCTAGGTTGGTGGTGTGGACAAATGGGGACACCACCCACTGTTGAAAAAATCTTTTGACTGTCTAGATGATCAGTAAAAACACATTCATAGTGTTTTCTCATTATATTTCAAAAACGTTAATGACTCATGCTGGAAAGAGTTACATAAATTAATACTGATGTAGCTTTCATAATTGTAACTATTAGTAATTTGACTCTGCTTGAAACTCCTCAAATTTCAATGGTATGTTACCACCTTACTCAATCCAGACAATATTGAACAATGGAAAGGGACAAATTTATTTTCTGTTGTAATCAAAGATTGTGCTCAGAATTTTTCAAAAGAGTAAAAATACTCCCCCTTTTTAAAAGAATATTTTTCCTCTGAAGGAATGACTTAGTTCAAAAAGAATTATTGCATGAAATTTTAAAATATATTCTAATGCATGAAAAGGCATAAGTACCAATTGAAATAGATAGAACTACTAGTTTTCATTAGAAGTAATGTATTTCAAAAAAGTATGAGAATTATGAAGAAATAAGAAGTAATTTTCCTTAAAAAGTATTTTTTTAGTACCCAGTATGATTAAAACAAAAAACAGAACAATTTGCAACCAAATTGATGCAATTACGTAATAATTCAAAATTTATAGTTTTCTTACAAATGATTATAAGTTCCAGATTGACTATACTTCGTTGCTAGAGATAGTGTTTTAATTTCTTTTTGCATACATGAAATGAATCTTTATGCTAGCAATCATATTGAAGAAAATTATTTTCAATTTATATAAATTAATGAAAAGATTAGTAGTCCAACTGTCCAATTTTTGTTCAAAACCATTATTTTTAAAAACACACAATTTCCTTAACTTCTTTTTTTAATAATATTTCTTAGGCAAAATGAGGAAATTGTAAACTGAGAATTAATACTGCGTGTAATTTTCGTAATTCATTTATTCATTTTCCTGGATTGAGTTTCAGAGACTATTAGTATTGTAACTTTCTCCTTATCAATTTGCTCTTTTAATGAGTGGTTTAAATTATAGGGCTTTGGCAACAAAATTAAGTATTTTTTGTTACTTAAGCCAGAATATACTCATGTAAATGTTAAAATATATTATATAGTTTATAGTTATGTTCTAAATGCTATTAATTATGAGATAAATATAGAACAAAATTGCAGAATGAATGAATATTAAATACTGCTAGAAAATACCAAATAATTTGCTACAGCAGGTAAAGAAGGCAGTTTCAAACATATTAGCAATCATCAGTACAGATAAAAGAGCTGGAGGTAGTGAACCTTTCATTAAAGCTGAAATTACCTTGGTACTTATAGTTAAAATAAATTTATCCTGCTAGGAAAAGTCAGCAAATCTGATATGACTCATATTGTAACTCCCCCCTGCCGTACATCAGGGGATTGTCTAAGGGCCATAACTCTCCTTGTGGAGCTCCCATAGAGTTCAACCATGTTACAAAAAATGTAACAGAAAAGTGTGTCTTAAAGACACGGACACATTAAAAGGTGATGTCTAAACTGAAGACTCTTGTAGAACAAAGGGGGTTGCTTTGAGAAGAAACAAAACCTATGCAATGTGAGTGTCCATATACAATGTCATGAAAAGTGTAGAATGTAATTTCCGTAAAAAAATAAATTCATAAATAGGTCTATTTCGCCTGCATCGTTTTTATCTTTCTTCTGTTGAATTTTCATCAATCCTTTTCTGATAATGTTGACTTTGTTATAGATTACTATTAGCATTTTTTAAAATATACTACAATTTTAGATTAAATAGTATTTTACCTATATCTCTGAATTCTTGAAATATATTTAAACTTAATTTTCTTTTTTAGTGCTACATGAGTTCAAACCATTCACTCAATGGCTTTTCACTGATAACATAACAAACAAAAAACCAACAAAGATGGCTTTTGAAGTTATCAACTTTCTGACGTTGGATTGTTTGCGACAGGTACAGATTCAGAGTTATTAAATGATACTATAAATATATGTATATCTTATTTCTTCTTCTTCCTGAGAATTCTCAGGAGAAAATAGTGTTGAGGGCTGTGTACAGAGTGCTTTGCCTCTCTTTCGTATCATATATTGAATTAAAAACAGTTGGGATAAGGCTAATCTTTTTATAGCCGTCTTAAATATAATGAAACTTGCTTAGAATTAATTCTTTTTACAATGATAGATGAAACAACTGAATTAACATGAGTACAATATGTGAATAACTGAAGTAATATGACAGTAAAAAAAGTAGAGCAAAGAGAGGACGGGATCAGAAGAGGGCGAGGATAGACCTTCCGTAACTTGGATCCTTAAGCTAATCCAGACTAAAAATGTCATTTAAACTTAAGTTATTAGCCTTTATAGTATTTATAATGAAGTTCCTTTGTTCAATGTTTCTGCTACAATTCCAAATTACGTGCTCGGTATTTTCAATTTTTTGACAGGTCTCGCAAAAGGGGTATTTGATTTCCTTAGCTTAAAAAGTTTTTCTTTAGTTAAGAAGGAATCGGTTAGGATTCTATTCAATTTTGTTTCTTAGCTACCGTTCTTGACCCACTTATAATTTTCATTGATGGAGTTTACAATGTTTTTGTATTTGGAGAAATATTTTAATTCCTCCCATGTGATTTGCAAATCTTTATTCCTCTCTTTTTTTATTTGATTTCGCGTGTCATTTCATGTACAGATAGGAGACATAGCTGTTGAGGAGCATGATGCTGCTTCTTTGGCTAGTTTGTCCGCTTCTTCGTTATCTGAAATTCCCTTATGCCCTAGGACCCATACTATTTTGATTTTGTTCTTTTTTGAGAGTTCCAATAAGTGGTGTCTTGTGTTGTATATCAGATCTTCGTTTTTGTTTTCTTCTTTTAGTGCTGTAACGACCCTTAAGGAATCGGATAAAATTATAATTGGGGAGTCATTTTTATTAAGGAATTTTGCCTACTAGATAGCCCCTAGTTCCGCCGTGTAAACTGAGCAGATGGGTGGGATTTTTATTTTCCTTTTTAATCCTTCCTTTTTTGTTAAAGATAGGGAATGCTGTATTATTTGATTTTGAACCATCAGTGGCCCAGATATTGTAATTGGGGTGTTGTGCTTTGAATTCTTCGAAGGACTGCCTGATGATGTAGTCTGGATTTGGTTGTATATCTTATTTGAAATGGTGTTTAAAAAGTTAGCCAATTTGAAATCATTTAATTGCTGCTGTAACTTAATGCTTCCCTAATATCCCAATTTAGAAATGCTTCTGATTTCCTTAATGTTTCACAAAACCATTGTCTTGTCTTTTTGTCACTACTTTGCTTTCCTTACTCAATCTTGCTGAAGTGCATGTAAAGACCAAAAGACTTATATGGTCCGTATATATCCCTTTCACCCTCTCTATTTTTCAACTCTATAAACTAAAGCATGCTCCATAAACTAGTGCATGTAAATATGAAGAATAGAATGCCAACCCCTTCCCCAAGAATGAAATGTTTAGTTAATTAACTTGATCAATTTCAGATTCAACTGCTATTTAAATTATTTTATACACTGCGGCATAAAGTAAATAGGGCATAAAACATATAGCACCTGGATACAAATCTCTAATTAGTGGTTTGTCAAAAATATGGCAAAATAACCAGGGGTGCCCCTCTAAGAGCTAAGGGTACCCCCCAATACCACGAAAACCCCCCAAAAAGAGAAAAATATCCCTTAAACCCCTCCCCCCAGCTAAAAATTTCAATGCCACCTCCAAGGCCCTTCTAACACAGCCATCTCCCCCCCCCCCTAGATGGGCATCCCCGATAAAACAAATGCTAAACAACAGGCGATAAACATTTTATTTGACACTGAAGCAGCAAATTTTGAGCTAACAATACTGAATCAATTTGTTCTCATGTGGGGAGGGGGGGGGGGTGATACTTATGAAATATGAGGCGAGAAAAATAACCTTCCATTATCGACCAATCCTTCTTGCATGGTGTAACATTCGAAATTTATCAAAAGAAGGTTTAATTATAAACAGGTGCTAAAGGATTGCTGCACTAGTACAATATGCAATGAAATTCCCTAAGCTTCTTTCCATACAAAAAACACAAAATAATTTAATGTACAATAGTTTCCAGCAGAAACATCACCTCAGCATAATTGTCGCACTGCCCAAAAAGTATGCTCAAAAATTTTTTTATGCTCAGAAAAAATTCAGGGTAGAAAATTATATCATATAATAGGCTTGCCAGATTTCTGAAATGTTCAACCGGGACATAAGAATACTTCCCCACCCTGCCAGCGTAGCAAGTATACAAAAAGGTACACACCCCTGGTTGGTTTTTAGAGTGTTCTAGGGAGAGCTTGACCAACGTTAGTTACATAAACGCCACTTTACAGGATATAGGAAGAACATTTGCAAAGAATAGGACGCGCCATTTTTGACATTGGTAAATAATTGCAGAGCATTATTATTATTATTTTTTTTAGAATAAGGTTTGCATGGCTTGATGTGCACTAAGGTCCTACATACAATGCAGCAATAAATGCAATTGCAGATAAGAATAAGGGGGAGAGAAATAAATGGAAACGCAATGATTTAATAATAAAAATAAAGGAAAAATAAGCAATTTCTTTAAGAAAAAAATGAAATAGGCAAATTAAAGGTAACAAGGGCTAAAATAGCTTTAAACTTTCAGAAGAATAAGAATACATTCAGGATGCAAAAGATTTGGAATCTTAAAGTCAGCCCTCCATTTTCGGCCAGCACGTGTTTGATGTTGGTCTGTTTCTAAAACTAATTCATTTTAATTTGAAATGGTAAAACTTCTTTTTAACTGCAATAAATCTGTTTAAAAATAATCCCCCCTCCCCTCTACAATTTCTGTCATGATTTCTCAACTGATTTGATCAATCTAAAAAAGAACCGAAGAGCCTTTAAAAAAAAAAGATTTCCGCGAAAATACAGAAAACATACATGGCTGAATATATGTAACATTGAAAAATCGTAAATAAATTAAAAGTAATAATAATAATAAATAAATGAATAAATAAAAGAAAAAAAGAACATTTACGCAATTTTGTTAAGTTATAAACTCACTCATTCCATGTAGAATGGATTTCTGATTCACCCCCTAGGGACAGAATTCATATGTGTGGCTACTAATGGCTGAATGTTAAGGTAGGTGCAAATGAATTGGACCCAAATGGCGATTAGCTTGGCTTTTTTGATCTGAGTGCTTTATGCTGAGTGCTCCCATTTCACTCATGAGATAAGGATGCTGATAAGGAATAGACAGAGAGAGGTGAAAGGGTAAAAAACAGTGAAAAGGAAAGGGGATTATTTCCAGGAGTCCCAAGAAAGAGAAATAAACAAAGGAAAGAGAAGAGAAATAAACAAAAAGGCATGTGTGATGTCTCCAGTTGGTATTACATTATGCTGGGGGGGGGGGGAGGATATAATCTTAGCAAGAGTCCTTTCTGTGATCAGGAAGTAGATGTTTGAAAACAAATCTTCTGAAACTAGGAATTGACAGAGGGGGGAAGCAAAATTAGGCTGTCAACATGATGACTGGGCTTAAAATCACAGTTGTTAAAACAAAATTTATATTTGCAAAATACGACTAACGATTGCTAATTTAATTTATATTTGCAAAATACGACTAACGACTGCTAATTTCGATCACTGATGTCTGGATACATTCTGGATGTAAGCAATTAAACAACATGTAAACAATTGATGTTATGAAGAATTGATGTTATGTTGAAGTATTTAGCGGGCAGTATTTTGTGAAATGCAGTAAACAGCACCCAAGTGCTCCAAGTGCTCGTCATTTGATAGTCATTGAACTGTAAACAGCTACATGTAAAGAAAATTGACCAATCATACACAATCATGTTAGGTAATTTTCAGTTTGCAATAGGTTGAGAAACCGGAGTTCAGATTTCAGTGGAGAATAGGATTTTAAGCCACATGTTTCATTTTTAAAGCTCTTAGTTATTGAACCAGTGGTTAAAAGCCAAATAAAGTTGACAGTGAATATGGCTGTTAGCAACTATATCAGCCAGTTCTTTTTTTAGAAACGTTTTTTTGCTTATCACTCAGATTATTTTAGAAACGATTATGGGTACAGGGTGTCCCAGAGATCTTTTATGGTCAGAGTATAATTTAAATCTGAATTTTTTTCTACACACTAAGAGAATTGCATTTATTTGTGAAAAACTTGCTTCCACCAGTGAATCTATAAAATTTTTTGTCCTCTCTAATTGCTGTCTTGATTATTATTTCCCTCCCCCTAGATTGTTGAAGAAGTGTTTCTGTTAAGAGAATATCGTCTGCTGGCACCTTTGATTAAAAAAGCAGTTGTGAAGGACTTTAGAAAATATGAAATAGAGGACTTTCATTTTGATGAATCAAACAAAAGGTATGTATATGTTCAATAGGGTGGGCCAAAAAACTTTTTTTTGGATAGTGTGGAAAAGTTGCTATATAGGTCTGTTATCACCCTCAAAAAATTTCGCTAAATTTGTTTAATATCTAGCCGGTCTTATTTGGCCTTGAAAAATGGAAAAAAAGGACAAAAATGTATTTAAAAAAAAAAAATGAAAGAAATGACGGGGGTGGGAGAGGGGGGAAGGGGTTCTAAAAACAAATAAATTTGAAACTAGTTCCAGTGATTGAGAAAAACAATTTCTAATTGCTCGAAGGACAGGAAGAAAAATGACTATTGGAAATGTGGATAAAGTAACCCAGGAACTGCGAAAAAGAGAAAAAAAGATCTCAGAAAATTGAAACATCTGTTGCTTTGGATGAGAAAGCCATTCCAATACCCAGCACAAGTGGATTGAGGGTTAAGGAAAGTCATATTACAATGCTCGACATTGAAAATGCAACACCAAGAAGGAGTGGTCACAAAGTGATGAAATTTGGAAAAAAGACAGACAAAGAATAATAAATGATCTTAATTTCAAAATGATAGGCAAAATACAGAGCGAGAACGGCGTGGGCTCAGAAGGATGTAGGACCACCGCGGACAGATACACGAAGAAACGCATCTAGGCATGGAGTCAATAAGAGTGCGGATGGTGTCCAGAGGGATTACTCTCCATTCCCTTTCAACCATTTGCCGCAGTTCGTTATCTAAACGAGGCAGGGACAGAGTCTGCAAACAGCGTCCAGTCACATCCTAAACATGTTCGATTGGAGACAGGTCAGGAGAGTATGGTGGCCAGGGAAGCATCTGTGTGCCTTGGAGAGCATGTTGGCAGATGCGAGCACTGTGTGGTTGGGGGTTATCCTGCTGAAAAATTGCATTAGGTAGCCCTTGAAGCAGCACAATATCCAAGTATCATTGGGCCGTCATAGTGCCCTCAATACGAACTAGAGATGATATGGAATTGTACGCAATTGCGCCCCAACCGTTATGCCACGTTGTCGTGCGGTGGGACGTTCCACAGTTACTGCCGGATTAGATCTGTCTCCGTGTTGACGCCATACATGTATGAAGCGACTATTACTAGATAAACAGAAGCGAGATTCATCTGAGAAGACGACAATTCGCCATTCTTTCATCCATATCGCTCTAGTCCGGTACCATACTAAACGTTTCTCTCTATGTTGTGGTGTCAATGGCAGTCTTCTTAGCGGACGCCGTGATTGCAGACCACATGCGATCAAACGACGGGAATGGTTCTGGTTGACACGGGAACATTCAGGGTATCTTGCACCTGCTGCAGAATCAAGGAACAGCTGACTTGTGGGTCTGCTATAGCTTGTCGGAGGATGCATCGATCCACGTGTTCTGACGTCACTCTTTCTGCCCCTGCACCCCTCAATCTTGCCACATTTCGTTGTTCCAACTATCTTTGGCACAGCCGATGCACCATGCTCGCATCCATGTGGGTATTAGCTGCAATTTGATGTACGGACCAACCTCCCCTTCTCAGTCCGATCACCATACTCCTTGTAAAATCGCCTATCTGCTGGAAGTGCCTTCTTTGATGTCGGCCTGGCATTCTCTCGTGTTACACATATCCTCCAAGACAAAAACAAAATTTCTTCGATTGATTCTCCAGTCAGAAATAACGACATGAATATTGCCCATTCTGCAAGTTCCTTCCCTTAACTTACTTCACGGGCGTCGGAGGGCTGCGTATTTCACATCATTTACGTAACTCGGTGATGTACGTCTACTCTAAAATTTGCATAAATTTCTGAACACTCCTTCTTAATGTTGCATTTTTAATGTCGAGCAGTGTACATTAAATAAACCTGAAACAGAGCTTGAGTCAGGAGAAAGCACAGAAAATACAGATGACGATCTCAAATAGAATTATCCACTTTCAAAAAAAACGTAAGCAAACTGATGCACCATCAACATCGACAAGTCAAATGAGACTTTCTGTACCTCATGCAGCTTTAGCTGCAGATCTGACTGGCGCTTCAAATAGAGCATTGACCAAAATTGCTACAGCAGTTCTCGCTGATTCTGACTTAATTCTCCTAAGCCACACACACACACAAATATATAGTCAATAAAACAAAGCAAGGATGGAAGTTGATAAAAAAAGGAGCGAGCTAAGGGAAAAGGATTTAAGAGCAGTTAAAGAGGCAGCTATAAAAAGTTTGTATTTTGATGGCCGCAAAGATATCAAAGACCTTTCAAAAGATATCTGGCCATCAAAATTAGCATCTGAAGCACATGTAGCAGTCAGTGATCAAAGAACCAGTAGCAAGTACATGGGTCATATATTGCTAACAGCTGGTGAAAGTGTAAAAGAAATTTTGTAAAGTATTATAGACTTTATGAGATTGCTCAACTTATCAGTTATTTGATGTGATGGAACAAACATAAATACAGGATGGAAACGGAGGAATTTGTTTGCTTGAGACATATGTCAAAAGACCTTTACAGTAGAACATATGTGTGCTGTATACTAATGAGTTGCCACTGAGACATCTTATTCTGGAAATGGACGGTTGCACAAAGGGACCACATTCATACTCTGGAGTGTCGGACAACTTCTAAGAAATTGTAAAAAAATCCAGTGGTCAACTTTGATAAAATTGACTTATCTTTTGGCATTGGATATGGTAGGTATAAAAAAATTTAAGTACTGAACAACAGTATTTGTATCAAATTTGTGTCTTGCCGTAAAAGATGGTAGTTGCCCTTCTAGCATGGCTGACAGTCACCCAGGCAAACTCGGTCATGCACAATGGCTGACAACTGCTAATTGTTTGTTACACTTGTATATAGGCACTCCAAGTCCTTCAGAAAATCTTACACTGCTTGTAAAGTATGTAATGCTAGTTTTTATGCTCCAATGTGGTTTGAAATAAAAATGAAACCAAACTGCCATGCCACTATGCTGCCCAACATTTTTGGAAAATGATTTCTCTTTCAAGGCAGTTTCCAGACAATGTTTAACAGATAATTTTCAAAGTTTTCTCAAATAATGCATGTTTCGCTCATCCTTTACAGCTACTGTTAACAATTTTGTTTGACTCTACAAAATACATTCGGTAATTAGCAGTTAGGCACATTCTCAACTCTAGAAATAAGACAACGAAGTGCTCGGATGGAGTATGATTTTGAAGCCGTTGATTTAGTTGATTGGGAAAACTGTGTTGTAACAGAGCCACCTCTTACAATGCATTTAAAAGACCAAGACTTGAAAGAAATATGCAAAGAACAGCCTACAGAGTTAACTTCCGAGAAATTTCCCTGTCACAGGCAGGCTGTGGAACGCTTTGTGAAACTAATAAGTGAAGCTGCAATAAAAGTTTAAGGTCAAACTGCATGAGATGGATATATTCATGCAAAACTTCAAACTAGGAGAGAACTTCCATCATCTGATAACATGGGACAGTATTATTCGAAAAAATAATATGCATGAGGTATTATAAATCAAGTTTGTAGATTTCTTTTCAAAAAATTTGTTCTCTATATGTAATTCTAGAAAATGTATGATACTCTTGCATGATAATAATTACTATGATTAATAGTGCTATTTAATTAATCAGTCGATGGATTAATTTTGAAACATAATTGTCATATTGGTTTTTAAAGAAATCCAATATTTTTTAATTTTTTTCCAACTTTTGATGTCAGAAAAATGCGTTTAAATGCTCATCAAAATCAATAAAACACTTTATGGGCTCGAACTGGCTCATTCGCTCTTTCAAGTATCAATATTTATCTACCATTCTACATTATGTTAAATTATACTAGATATATTTCTGTACAGTATTTAAAATAATTGTAACAAAAATATAATTAAATAAAATAAAATTCAGAATAGGGTTCAGCATTCAACTTTTTGACCCAAGACACTCTTAAAGAGCACAGAATTCCGTTTAAAACTTATAAATTCTGTGATTTTAACGAAAATAAAAAGATATTTCAATTGTTTACCTCTTAACAAAGCGTAATAATCATCAAAAATTCGAAAAATCGGATTCCCATAGCGGATGCAAAGAGATCGCAATTGTCAAAGTGTCATCAAAAGTATAAAAACGGCTTGTAAAAGAAATATTTTTGATAAAATTATTTTAAAATTGCATTTTAGAGTCCTATGATAAACATATCATTAATATCTGTGGACACAGTTGAACCCCCCCCCAAAAAAAAAATAATAATAAAATAAAATAAACCATCTATTCAGCATTTTAATATTTGACTCATAACAGAAAATGGAATTTTGGCTTTAAAAACTTGAAATAAGAGTTCTAAAAGAAGTAAAGAGACTTTTCATTTATTTGAATCCTAATAAAGCAAAGTTAGCTTGAAAAAAGAACAAAATATAATTTTCATATCGGATGTTAAAAGATTGCATTTTTCAAAATGTAGACATCTAAAGAAAAAAAAAACGGTAATTGCAAGAGTTTATTTAAAGTTAATCATCCTTGTTAGCATCGAAAAATCAAAACCCATATAATTTTCTCCCAAAATAACAATTAAACATCGCACAGCACCATAAAAACGCAAATATTGACAAGCCCGCAAAATGATGAGAATATTTTCTAATCAAGTCATTATAAAAGTTCAACGCCAGACGCTAAGTGGTGATAATTTTGAAGTTGGTAACCCTATCTGAAGCGATCATATTTTTTCCTCACCCTTACTATCCCTTTACAGTTCTAAGTTCATTTCACAGATATATATTATTATTGTTTATTAAATTATGAGCGGAGAAAAGTGCTTACCAATGCCTTTTCAGAAAAGTTTACAACAACACCGCTACTAATTAGCTGTGATAAAACAAACATATTATATTTATTTGGCAGTAGCAATTATTTATCGCTTGCAGGAGCATCGCAAGAGTGCCCATTTTTTTTTTTTCAAAATTAGCCGATTTTGTATAAGCCTCTAATTTGACTTAAAAAAAGGTTCCAAAAATTATGGGTTTATACACAGAAATATGCGTTATTTTGCTTTCATATTTGCTCTTTCAGTAAACAATTTGTGACAGATCCTATCTTGTTTATCAGAATTTTGTGAAGGGTCCTTTTGTTTGATCGGGATTTTGTGAAAGGTCCGTTTTGTTTGATCGGGATTTTGTGAAAGGTCCGTTTTGGTTGATCGGATTTTTGTGAAGGGTCCGTTAACGGACCCAAATAGCCTCTGGCCAGACCCCTGTATACAGCAGCACCTGACTGAACTACTAGTACTATATCTTGCCCCAAGACATAGGAGAGGTTCTCCTACTATTTGTGCTGGTTGTCTCCAAATTTTAAATTTTGCCACTACATTTACCCTTTGCTTCTTACTGCCTTAAATGGCCTTTATGTGTTAAATCACTGTATGATGGCTACAATCATTGCACTTGAGTTCCACCACCCTCCAGACCAGAAACCTTGTACTTGTGCCTTCAGGTGTCAGTTTCAAGGAACAGAAATAGTAGAAAAACTGGTGATCTTTTCAAAAAATGCACATCAGGGGTGTTTGTGATTCGAAAATTTTGGGTTGCCGTTTCCAAAACTTTTCAGCTGACAACATTTTAAACAGAAAAATTACTAACACTTTCAGGTCTGAGCTATTTCGGCCGCATATCTCCCTCCAGACTGGGGTTTTTTAGCGCTTTGCATGATTTTTTTAAAAAATACCTGGAAGATGTGTATTTTGGTATTTTTTTTTTGTATTACATACTTCAAGATGTTTTCTTTTGTAATGAAGGAACTATTTGAATGAAATAAAAATCAATTTTTAATAAGAAATTATCAAAAAACGCATGTTTGAAACTAAAAAAAAAGTTCCACATTGGAAAACGTCATTTTAACCATAAAGTTTACATAGACTGAATTAAAAACTTACCTAAATCTTGAACACATATCTGAAAATAAGTTTAAATTCTAAATAAACATTATTTGATAAAATTTGCTTTTGTATGGTACATTTCAGAGCACAAACCCGAGTTTAAGCCCCAATTCTATCACGTTTCATGTAGTTATTTCTGCCTTGTGATGCCATCTGTATTTTTTCTCTGAGAGTAAAAGGTTCATAGATAATTTCTAATAAAGCTAGAAATGTTTATAACTCGTAATTTTATAGCTAAGAGAGTAAATATTGGACCCCGCAAGACTCACAGGCTTAATTAACTTCACCAAAAATGGCAACCCGAGTGACACTCGGGCATAGACCTCAAAATGTTAAGAAAAAAACTTTAAAAACTTTAAAACTTTTTTTTAACAATTAAAATCCTTTTTTAAAATGATTTTAATGATTTTTATATGCATACTTGAAAGGTTTTTACAAGGGGAGGGAGAGTCAAACTCCCATAAATTTTCTAAAAATTTCTCAGTTTTCAGAAAATTTTATTTGAGTCCTCTTTCACCCCTGGTGCAAATGAAACACACAAATGTTAACATGAACTGCCATAATGTGGGAAGATGTTCTATAGGGTGTTTAAGCAAATAGATGCTGTCTTTAAAATAAAGTTTGCATTTCATGTGCAGAACATACTTTTGGACATCTATTTTGAATTTCTTAATTCTTGCAAATTATCCTCAAATCTATTGTTGCTATTTTTTTAAGCTTATACATTGCTTCCCTACTAATTATTTTTTAGTGTTAGTTTCAAGGGAAGAAAAAATATCTGGACATTTCACCCAAAATCATGCATTTTGTGCTGTATGCCACATCTCTATATTTAACTTAAAAAGTAAGATATAAAAAATGTAATAAATAAAAATTTTTGCTTTAGAAATCACACGGTATGTTTTATTAGGAAAATTTTCTTTTGTTTATTACATGTACCAAAATGAAACATAAAGCTGTCAGGTGCAAGCAAAATGTTTGCTTTTCTGTTGAATAGCCCTTTTGTAGTTGAAGTAATTAAGTATTTATGGATCTTATGGAAAAAATGGATGAAATCAAAATTTTTGAAATTTGATTTTAAAGTATCTTACTCATTCCACTCCAACCATTGGATGACATGGGTATAAAAATTTAGGAACAGTAGTTTTTACCAAGAAATGTGGCAAATTTGGTAATTAAAACTAACTGGAAATGTGAAAAGCATCCTTCATACAAAAATTCAATCATTGGGAATTAAAATTAAATAGGTTAACATCCATGTGAAAACTTCCTGTTTTTGAACCCATTCTACCACAATTGACCCAACTATATTTATATGAAATTATCTACATGTATGTTATCTACAAAGAATAGCTTCTTAAGTATCATTTCATATGAGATATAAAATTATTTTGTTGTCAACAAATACATTTTGCAATGAAGGCATGTAGTGCTATAATTCGAAAGATATTTAATGAATGTTGAATTTTAATTTGATTAAAAAAATATAAACTTTTAGTTCCAGGGTGATGGACAACTTAAGAAACCTCGACAAATGGACTCAAGACTTGCAGTTACTGAATAAGAAGTACATCAATAGTAAATTTGATACATTTTTATTGGGGGAAATTCCTTTGTCTGAGTTAAATCCTGATCCCCCTACAGAAACATACTTTTTTTCCAGTAGGAGTGAAATAGATGATTTACTTCCAGGGTTTGCAGATCACAGAAATAGTTTAGAACATCTAAAGAAACAATATTTAGAAAAAAAAGAAGTTATTGCAAACACTTCAAATAATGATGAAACAAACATGGAGGTGGAACTGTTCGATGAGGGCAGTTCAGACTTTGTTATTAATGAATCACCCCTCTCCTCCCCCACTGCGGTGTCTGAATCAAATACATCCTTTCTCTCAGTCTCAGATGATGAAAGTCTTCCCCCTATCTATAATTATATTGAAAAATGTTTACATGATTCTAATGATGCAATCACTATGGACCAAAATGATATTCTTCCTGCAGAAGTGGATGATTTGTCTTGTTTAGAAGTCTCAGATATTAGCTGCACAAGTACGGAAATAGCTCATGTGGAGGATCCTCTTATGGATTTTTTTGACCATATTTCTTTTGAAAGCTTTAATGCGGACGCACAGAATATGTGCTGTTCATCTCCAAAGGAGTCAAAAGAAGACAAAACTGCATATGTAACAGCACAAAAAAATGAATCAATGGTGGAAAGAACATATCAACTGCCCATCCCCCCTGTCGATGAATCTATTTCAATTCTTCTAAAAAGTTCAAGTGACAATACAGACGTAAAGCCCAAGTCCAATTGGGAAAAAGCATTTGATTCAGCCCATAAAGCAAATTCTATAGAAGGGAACAAGAAGAAAGGTGATTATGAGATTGCTGAGTTAAATGATGGTACTTTTTTTGAACCTGTATGTAAAGGGGAGTTACATACTTCTCTTTGCAAATTTATGTGTAATATTCTGAAGGACACAAAAGTTGATTGTATATTTGGCTCTTCAAAAGTAGTTGAATGTGATAGTAAGAAGAAAAGAGAAAAAACAATAGGTGATATTTTTTTTTTGGCTGAAAGGGAGGAGGAGGAGGATGTTGAAATTTCATTTGAAAATGAAAATGTGGTGCCTGAAGAGAGTGATGAACTTGATTCTGTACTTGGTAGTGAATATGTTCTCAGTGATTCAAGTGATGATTTTTCCGACTTGGAATTTAGTTCCCTTTCTCTTCTTGACTTATCAGATTCGGAAGAAAAAGAGAACCAGGGTGTGTGTGCTAAAAGAAATGGAGACCTGTCTGATATTATGCAAGCAACTTCGGAGGAGGGTGATTTTTTATTTTCTTCTGCTCATAGGGAGATACTTGATGAAAAAGATGATTTTGATTCTGACAAAGAAAATGAAAGTTTAGGGGTAAAATTTTTCAGTCTAGACCCCACACAGGGTAATTTACCGCCTAATTTTTCTTCAAATTATGAAAAAGAAAGTGATCTAAATTCTCCTTACCATATACGATCTGATGATGAGATCACATTATGTTCTGATATTTTATCAGACATGGAAGTTGATAAAAGTGATGAAAACTCATCTTACTCTCTCTCTGAATCATCCGAAAATGACCAGAAGGAAGAAAGAGAAGATATTTTTGATAGTGAAGCATTATTTAAAAGTTATGGTATTGAAGGTTGTTGCTGCTCGCCAGAAGATAAATCATTAGGTAAGGTAAATAATGAACTTGTAGGAGATATTTTTTTTGAACATAACTTAACTCCTACTCACACACACACCCATGTAAAGGGTTCTGAAGCACAGGAAATAGAAGGTACATCCTTGGACGATTTGAATTTTAGTGAAATCGAAACTGATGAATTTTGTCACACATTTTTGAATCTCAGTGAAATTATTTATGCAGAAAATTTAACTGAAAAGGAATTTTCTTCTGTGTATGTTGGAAATGTTTATGATGTTCCTGAATGGGAAGACAGCAGTGGAGGGAATGATATTAGTTTTGATGAAAAAAGAGAGAGAGGTGATGATAATGGTTGTGAGCGACCCACACTCAACACACATATTGATCATGTTGATAAAGATGGTGATGATAATGTTCAAAACAACACAGAAGGGCATGTTGAAGATGACGTGGAGGTTAAAGATGTATCTGGTAGTTATACATTAAATGTGAGCAATAGCAGTGATGATTTGAATGAAGATGACATAAAGATTTCTGAAGATGATGAGATTGAAAGTGCTGAGAAGCCAGTTGATAGTATTACAAGACATTTACGGGACGAGTTGTTTTTTGGTGAGGTTAGTGTTTTTCAATTTTCATACATAATTCAAGCCAATTTCTGACAAAACAATTTGGATTACAATCTTTACATGAGAGAGCAAGAAGCAAAGGGATGTAAGTGTCAAAATTAAAATTTTGCAGATAACCAGTACAAATAACAGGGTTCCCACAGGTCCTTGAAAATCCTTTAAAGTGCTTTATTTTAGTTCTGTGTTACAAAGAACACTTTAAAGTGCTTAATTTTGAACAAAAATTCTTTATTATTTTAAAAAGGTGCTATATTTTTAATTTTTTAAAGCAATTCTTTCAAATGAAAAATTCTGTCAATTTTTTTCCAATCATCTCTTTATTATTTCTAATCCCATTGTTGATTTCTTTTACTGAAAATTGACATTTAAATGAAATACTAAGGTTATTTTGTTAATGTTTTCAATTGATTTTAAAAAAAATATTAATTATCAAATATTTTCAAAAAGTTTTCCCTGCTCCCATTTTCTGTTTTTTTTTTTTTTTTTTTTTTTTGCAAAAACTGAAACACAGCAAAGAAATTGATTTGCTTCGCATATCTTGTCAAAATTCATTAAGTAAGCATTTTCAAGCAATTGCAGAAATACCAATTTTTCCTGTTGAAATTTTTGCAGACTCATATTCTTTTTTTTTTCTGGTTCTTTCCCTTGTATTATTGTAATTCTCAACTATAATTTAAAGTTTTGAAACTAACTGTAAAACTTTTATTATCATTCAGGCTTTTCTATTATTATTGTACTTTCTAATTTCAACATTATAATCACATATGTGTCTGTATGGGAAATCAAAGTGCTTTGTGCTCAGAGTTTGATTTAGTTTATAAATGTTTTATTGATTAAATTCTAATAATTATTTTTATGCTTTCCACACTTCAATGGGAGCATAACACTCTTGTTTAATTTAAGAAATTAATTAAAAACTGGAGATGATTTGTTTTCAGACAAAAACATTAAAACATACTTTTCATTGCTTTAAAAAAGGAAAATATGAATATTTCTTCTTGAAAACTTGAAATAAAATTTACTATACATACTACATTTTTGATACATATGGATATTTCTGCTACTGTAATAGTATTAACAGTTAATGAAGTAAGTTTAATAGCTAAAATAAATCTATTTGTGAACAGCAAAAATTAAAGAAAACAATTAAATAAGATTGCTTAGGTATTGCATGTGAACTAGTCAGGGTTGCCAGGGGCGAAAAGGTGCCCAAAAATGAGAAACTTACTCTCATCAAGTTTCCACATAAGCTATACGAAACAATGTAGGTGAAAATATTACAGATAGGGTTGCCCAAGCAAAAGTAGTCCAATCATATTGTTGTCGCTATTCGAAGTTTCAATTATAAATAAATACCTTTGTTCTAAGAAGTAAAAAAGGAGTACAAGGAAGTAAGAAAGGAGTGGGGGAGAGGCATCATTCATGGCAGCATGAATGACAGATTTTAAAATTTACTCACTCGTTACTTATTGAATATTTTTCTTCATGTCAGGACTGCTATGACAGAAAAACCTCCCTCAGAAGGTAAATTCTGAATTTGCTAGTTGTTCATAGTATTAATACAGTTGACACTTAATTTTATAAAATCTTGTGGACCATGAAAAATATCCATACAGTCAAGATTTTGTGAAGTCCAATAGCTTTGTTAAAAAAAAAAGAGGGTAGGGGTTCTAGTAAGTGATCATAAAATTGTGAGAGTTTAGTTCATAAATTTGAAGTTTTTAAATCGTGTGCCAAATCTGTAATGGTTGAACTAAAAGTACTCTATATGAAGATAAGGTATCAATTTTATCAATTTCATTCAATCATTTCTTTTCTGAGTAACATGTACAATTAAGTCATGATTATTCTTTGAAATTGTTTAAAACTAGCTATTTTGCTTGTATAATATATATATATATATATATATATATATATATATATATATATATATATATATATATATATATATATAAAGGGTTACCCAAATGAAAATTGGATAAATGCAATAACGTCAGAATGAATGATTCGATTATAGCGCCACTGCACAAGTATATAAAGAGTGGTATGAGGTATGCATCTCAGATGCTGTTCAGCAGTGAAACCTGTTTGCAGTGGAGGAAATTGTACAAAAGGAAATTCGTGCTATTCATTGATACGTCCAGATTGGAACGATGCACGGTAGTACGGTTTTTGGTTGCAGAAGGTGAGCGTAATGCAGACATCTATCGGCTAATGGTAGCAGTATATGGCAACCACTGTTTAATTCGTACTGCTGTAAAGAAGCGGTGTAACAGTTTTCGAGAGGGGCGGCAAACGACATCGGATCTACCGAGACCAGGCTAGGCAAACATTGCGATTACCAATGCTTCCATTGCCTTTGTTGATGAAGTGATCCAAGCTAATCGAAAGATTAAGACCTGTGAAATCAGTGACAAACTCAACCTGACTAAAGGAACGGTTCACACTATCATCCACAAACATCTGCAGTACAATACCCTAAACAAATACCCTAACAGAGGTACCCTAAACTTCTTTTGGGAAGTTTTGGAGCACCCCCCCCCCAGTCTTGACTTGTCACCGTGTGACTTCCACATCTTAGGACTAAGAGAGTATTAGAGGGGAAACACTTCCATTTGGACGATGAAAGGAAAGAAGCTTTGCAGGATTTCCTCAGGATTCAACATCGATCTTTCTACAGCAAGGGCATGGACCTGCTGCTGCAATGCTGGGACCTGTGTTTCAACTCCCATGGCGATTTCCTTTGATTTACATTGATAGTATTATTTTTATTCAACGTGTCCACTTTTTATTTGGGCAACCCTTATATATATATATATATATATATATATATATATATATATATATATATATATAGATATAGACACACACACACACAGTAATGTTCCTATCAATTTTTCTGAGGGTATACTCCCAGTAATCCATAACACACAGTATGTGTATGTGATCATGAACATAATGTGTCATAATATAAAAATGTTTGAAGCTTGAGGGTATATGCTATGTGTCTAAAAAATGTTTGATTGAAAATGACATATACCCTATGGAAAGACCACAGTGTATGAAATATATATATATATATATATATATATATATATATATATATATATATATATATATATATATATATATGTATGTATACTTACAGGGTGTTTCATTTTAACCTGCAAGACCTTTATTTTCGAAGTTGTTAAATCTAGATGTATACTTCCAATTGCAAAAATGTTCAAAATCAGATGCAGAGTTAAGATATTGAAAGTTTGAAATACAAATAAGTCAAAAAATACAAAATTTAACTTTTGATACAGGCCCCAGATCCCCTAACTTATGTTAAGAGAAATAATCTTCATTGAAAAATAAATCCTACACAAAAAGCTTGAAATTAGTGCGACCAATATTCACCGAGATATAAAAAGCAGAATTTTGCGACTTACACCAATTTTCACTCGCGATGAATAACACCTTTTGGTTGCAAATATAGCGGTTAACAAGTGTTTAAAATTATATGCGTGTATAGCATGACAGAGTGCAGTTTTTCAAATTGTTAGAGGTTTCGTCGTGTGTTTTTGCATATCACGGCGTAACATTTGCATTTATTTTTAACTGGCAATGAAAAACATAAATACCTTGTTTTTCTTACTTTGATGACCTGTCATTCTTCTGAAAGGGCACTAAGTTCCAATCTCATCATCTTAATGGTCCCTTAAAACTTTGAACTGGAGTATGTCCTTGAGTGTTTTTTTTTTGCCCAAATGTCCAGGTTTTTGTGGTAGTAATAGTTTTCAGTGGAGATTATTTCTCTAAATATTAGTTACAGGGCCTAGGGTCCGTATAAAAAGTTAAATTTTATAGTGTTTGACTCATTTTAATTTTTGCTTCAAACTTTCAATATCCTAACTCTACATCTGATTTTAAACATTTTTGCAATTGGAAGTATACACCTAGGACTAACGGTTGCCAAAATAAAGGTCTTGCAGGTTAAAAGCGGAAAAAAATCTGCTCAAACTGAAATTTTAAAACTGATTACAATTAATCAGATCTAATCTATTGAAAATTTCAGAAATCATTTCTCATTTTCATTACATTGTTTCATTGCATATTTTTTTAATATTCAATATTCTTTGCCTTGTCAAATTGTAATATACAAATGAAAAATTGCTATAATATATGTGTTTTGCAGGGTGCACATGAACTCCCTGGATCCTGTGAAATTTCAATTGCTAAGGTACTTGGAACTCTTTGGATTTTCTATGTAGTCCTTAAAATTGAAGGGCTCAGTGGATAAAGGTGTTAACTGACATCATTTGTTTTGAAAAAAACACAGTCAAAGTTCAGAGGCTTATATATTTTATGCAATGGATCAAATGTTTCTCTTTTGGTAGCAAAAGTTAGTTTTTTGTTTGAAATATCTATTATAAAATGATCAGCTGTGAAAACCATCAATTAATGAGTTTTTTTTATCACTTTTATTTAGTTAACACCTTCATCCACTACATGTCGGATCAAACTTTTCATACCATGTCAATGGATGATGGTAATAAAATACACTAACATCTATCTGAATCACATTTTTTGAATTATAAATTTAAGAAAACATCGCAATATTCTATATTTAATAACCAAATAAAGTAAACGAACTTTTTTATAAGCTTTACTGTCATTTACATATCATTTCCATTTATAACAGTGCTGTAAAACCATTGATGTTCCTCTGGAACAAACTTTTGTTGCTCTTTAAGATTTTGAGCTTTTTCCTTTGTTGCTCTTTAAGATTTTGTTCCTGTTTTACCCGTTTTTCTAGGAAGACGAATACTAGTATTTAGTGAACCTGCTATTTTTTTGTTTCGTATTATATCTACTCTTTTAAATGGCAAAGATTGATCATAATTTCCTTATATAGATAAGATCCATATTCTTCAACCCGAATCCATCTGATCCCATCCCTATACCTAACTTTCTCCTGTAGACAATTTTTTATATTGTTTGTCAAATTTAACATTGTTGCAAGCATTTCAGTATGGCGGAAATGGTTTGTTATATCAATCACTTTGTTTTTTCAAGATACACTCCGGACGATATCCCGATACTGGTCTGGTACATATATCGTTTCGTGTTTTCTAAAAGCCTTCTCAATTCTTCCAAAATCCGGATCTGAATCTAGATATGTATGTTCCACTTCTGGAAATTTGTGGTCAATTGATTTGAAATAACCTTTCAATATAAGGAATTGATAGAGGCAGATCATTGCAAAGTTTTTTTTCTGACCAGCAGAAGAGTCACTCCATACTATTAAACCATCTTTTGTTTACAGCTCATCATCTGTTTCTATTGCCGTTAAAATTGAACTACAGACTTCTGAGCTTCCTCCATGGGCAACGTCTTCAGTCCATGTACAAAATGTGGCTTTGGCTACATTTTTATAAATTGTATGTATTCCTAGATTGTAGAACCACATCTGATGCAAGTAAAAGGCTTTTGATGTTGTTAATTTTGGCAACGGCATAGTCTGTTGTAAGTCATCAGTAATGAAAGCAGTACCATTATTACTTTTTGCATATTCCCTATCAAATTTGATTGACTCAAAAGCAGCTTTGAAATTCTCTTCATGTTCTTCGTCATTATTCCCAGAATCACATGTGCTACATGTATCGCTTCTTGGTTGTGAAAAGGACAAGTTAAATTCGCTATTAAAAATACTTCTGTATGTCCACTCTGACAAAAAAGGTTTCTCGTTGGTGAGTTTATTACAGCGTTCAATATATAAGGCATACATTTGTGAGATACTAAGAGGAGAAAGGTATTTTCTGTGTGGATTGCTGCACCTGGAATAATGTGAACTTTCTGCTGGGAAACTGTTTATATGCTCCATTACATATGCTTTCACATCATTTTCCACTTCGTGTGCTCTTGAACTGTGATGGCCCCTTTTATCTGGTAGTGGTGCTGACAACCCATTTGAAATACTGTTTTTTATGATATCAAGCTTTTTTCTCCCAATACCATACAAAGAGCACATAGCTGTCTTGCAAATATTTATAGTTTGACAGTTGAAAGTGACATAATATTTGTATGAAACTGCCGTACTTTTCCTAGCACTTGTGCTCTGTCTTTTAATGCTATTAATTTCAGTACTATTAAAAAGTGTACAATTTTTAGCATTCACATCCAGTTTATTGAATTCAGTTAGTATGGAAGTCCTGTCGTCAATACTGAATTTAGAGGAACACTGTAAACGACACTTAACATGGCACACAGTACCTGTACATACTGATTTTGCTGGTACTAATTTGCCTGTCTGGGAAACATAAGCTTCTCCTTTCTGCCTAGCCGTAGCTCCTGGATGTTTTTTTAGAGCAGGGCATTTCAGTCAAATCTTCAAATTGTTCAGGAGAAGGTGATATGTCTACTTTTCTATTGGTAATAAAATTTTCACATACCTCATGTTGAATATCGAAAATATCAAGACATTCACAAACCTTTCTTGCTTTCTTGGTAGGACTTATCTTGATATGTTCATCAGATGAGTCTGTCTTTTCTAATTCTTCACTATTGTGTACATTATAATCACTTGAGTCAGCAACAGCAATATTCTCATCAGGTATAGAAAATTCCTCATTTTCTGAAAAGAAAAACAAAAATATGTCACTGTTTATTTATTGTTTCGTAGTTTTATAAATAGTTATTGATGCACCATATAAATTTGATAGAGCAGTAGGTAGGCTTACTGTGTTCTTGCCAACCGCCAAACTATAAGATAATATGAAACTAAAAACCTTGTGCAGTAGCCTGATTACGGGGGGCGGGGGGGGGGGGGCGGTCAGCCCCGGAAGTTACCTGGAGCAAACAGAAAAAAAAAAGAAAAAGGAAGAAGAAAAAAATTCGAATGTTTTAAATATTATAGTTACTCTATAAAACGCAGAAGCATTAGTATTGGGGGGGGGGGGGGCGAGTTTGAATCGAGTGAAACCCCTCTGAGGTTTGGCACCAAAATAGATTTATGAGTTCACGCAAAAATGTAGATACTTCAATTTTTTCTTCAACATATACAAATACTTTTTATATATCAAGCGCTTTATGTCAGTTTGCTTTCATTGTTTTAGAGCAATATACAGTAGTTGATCTATTCTAATTAAATCTATTCTAAATTCTATTCCAAATTCTGTTCTATTCTATTCTAAATCCTATTCCATTCCATTCTATTCTATTCTAAATTCTATTCCATTTTAAATTCTTTTTAAAATTCTATTCTATTCTAAATTCATTTATATTCTATTCTAAATTCTTTTCTAAATTCTATTCTAAATTCTATTCTATTATATTCCAAATTATATTCTATTCTAAATTCTATTCTATTATATTCCAAATTATATTCTATTCTAAATTCTATTCTATTGCATTAATAATCTAATAGGAAATATTACCTTCAGTCCCTGCAATCTATTATATACATTGTTTTTAAAATATTATTTAACTTTTTCAAGTAATGTACAAAAAATACAACTTAGTTGACTTACCTTTTGGACAATTTGATGAATTCCCAAATTCACGACTTTGTTGGCTAGCATGACACGGAATATTTTCATCATTATCTTCATTCTTGTGAAGTATGCTTTTGCCAATTTTAACTAATAACTTTGCCCTTGACATTATTTCTCTTGACAAAATGTATCTTATGTTAATTATCACAATAAAGCGCAAAAAGGCTATTACAAGAATATAATAGCTAAATCACGTTCAGAAAGTACTGTAAACAAACAGATTAGTCAGGAGGAATCAACTCAACAGCTGTTTGCTGCCTACGTTCGAATCAAAAACGGAGCTAACTCTATGAAAAACGGTGCCCTCTAGTGGATGAAGGTGTTAACATACGTAAGCATTTTAACCACGTAAGCATTAAGTGATGAAAAAGTCCTATTATAAACAATAACAAGTTTTTTAACGAATAACAATTGTAAATATATAATCAAAGAAAAAGTTACTAACTCAAAGCCATATTCAAAATTAAACTTCATTTAAAACATTTCTAAATTCTATCTTATTTCTAGTTACTAATTCCATTTTACTATTAACGAACTTCATATCAAAACGGATTCCATGATCTGCATTCCTAGATACTAACATCAGTCCAAGATATGCAACGAATACTAAGTTCGTATTATACTTGATGATTCAATCATATCATATCTATCGACAATCAAAAACTAAGTTTCAATTAATACATTCTGAAAATATAAACGAGGAACTCGATGGCTTGATAATGCCAGAGAATCAAAAGCCCCTACTGTAATCTAACAGCAGGCAAACGAAAACTAAACACGTGAAAGAGAGAGAGAGAGATTCAACAGCTGAAGTCTCTATAAATACTGCGTACCTGATTAGCATAACTGTGTCGTCACATGACTGCCACATGCTGAAAGAGATGTGTGCAAATCATTCGAGAACTTCATGGAATATGATAGAACAATCATGACGCCATCTTATCTTCCGATCAGCAAAAGGAGAAATTCCCAGTTTGTTTTCATTCATACCAGAAGTTGTTTTATCGCGAGATTGCTTAATAAAGTGAATTCGCTAGGTTATCATTACACCGCGAACATTCCCAGTAAGTTTACGTTTACGTGATTATAGTTGTTTGTAAATTATGAGATACATATAATAAATTACTTATAATATATTTAGGATAATTTTATGTTTATCAGGACTGACTTGGGGTTAACTTATATGCGGGGCAGAACTTCCGAAAATTTTCTCGAATAATTTTTGGACGAAAATGTGAATATTTTCCCGATTTTAGACCAAGCTTTTAAAGCTGATGCTATAGATGTAAATACTAACACATTCTGCTATAATTTTTTCACTAAATAATTACAGAAAACTGCCGACTACGTGAAAAGTGCGGAAATTGCCGTATTCGCGAATTTTCCCAATAGTTGCAAACTAATACTCATCTTTTTAAAAATAATATAATATGGCTACAGTGCAGAATTTTATTGATATTTGCTCAAAATAAAAGCAACAAGTAACAAAAATCGTAACAGCAAAATCGAATCCTATACAAAAATCGTGATCGAAGAAGTGAATCCTTTTTGTGAGAAAGAATAATCGGACATTTTTTAACATAAAAATGTCCATTACATTTCTTTTTCCTCCTTTTTATGACGTTTACCATTCAAAATTAGCGGCAAAACGTTCCCGATTTTTTTTCAAAACGTAGGGGCTCGACTTATGTGCTGGTTTTCGATTTCCCCCTGATTTTCCTTCTAAAATTATGGGGTCAACTTATATGCAAGATCAACTTATACGGGAGTATTTACGTTATTTTTAAAACTTTAATTTTCCATTCCTTATTTCTTTTTAAGCCATCCAGAAAAATGCAGAAAAATGGGAAGGGGGGAGTGCAAGTTTGGATGAATTAGGCACTTGTATCACAAGAAGTTTATTTTTTAACTAATAATGTTTAGTCTAAAATTTTTTTACTTAATCTCAAAGATTAATGTAATTTTCTCGATTTTTTGACTAAGAACTCGAATATTTTACCAGAGTTTTCTTAATTTCTACGTCATATAACAGGATCTTATGTTTCAGCAACATGCCAAAATCAAGTATGTAGTTTTTTGATAATTACATGTCATGCTTAAGGTTTCAATCCTGTTGCATCCTCAGCATGTTGACTGCCACTGCAATTTTCAGAAAAGTTTTCTTAAATGACAATTTGAATTAATCAAATTATATTGTTAAAAATTCTAATTCTAGTGCATAGTTATCATAAAAAACATAAGAAATTAAACCACCTACCAAAAAAGAAGTGCCGACGAAGTCAAGTTGTATATCTTCCCAAGAAAAAAACAGTGAGAAACGCAATATTTCTGTCCAACCTGTAAAGAAAAGCCTTTGTGTGGAAGATTGTTTTACGAAGTTCCACAAACAGTAAAATGTTATTTTATTTCTTGAATTTGAATTGATTTTTATAATCATATTCTTTCTTAGTATTTTAATAATTTTTCTGTTTGTGCAAGGCAGTGTTGATTTTTTATTCTTTCCCCAGAAGCCATCTATAGATATTAGCACTGATACATTTCAAGTTTAATTGTAGCTGCACAACAATGGCAAGTAAACAAGTACAAGATAACTCGTATTTGGGGTCCTAGAATAGTCAACGTGATAAAATATTTCCATTATTTTGAAAGCTGGAAATAATTTTAATTTATACTACTTTAAGTCAACATATTTTAAGCATAACATATTTTAAGTCAACATTTATTTAATTAGAAGTGTTTTTTTTTTCTTTTTTTAAACTTGATGTAACATTGATTTTTGGAATTTCTGCTCTTGAAATGAATGTTGATAAACAACATGACAATGCAATGGAAATTAGTTCATAATGAACTAAGCAAGTGCCTCTTGAGAAATGTATTAATGCTTTCTTGCATTAATACATTGAGTCTACATAAAGTTTTTCAAATAAAATCTTTTTAATTATAAAATGGAAGATGGTTGGGTAAGAAGAGATGTGTACAATTTGATTTTTAACTCTTAGACTATTTGAATTATTGTATTAAAAAATAAATAAATAAATATTCAACTGCAATATTTTAAGTTGTAATTATTTTTTTCCTCTTTTCCACCATGAAAATTTTTATTTGAAATAGCAAGTGTGCAAATCTGCTTTTTTTAAAGTTGCTGGCCATCTTATTCGTATTTGTATAGGGGGAAGGGGGAAAATGTAATTTTTTTTTTCAATTCTTAATTTCTCAAAAAATACTATCAATTTCTCAGGGCAAAAGTGCTCCAATGATTGACTAGTCTTTTTTTGGTACCCTGGAATTTTTTTTCAGATTTTTAAAGACATATTTCTTTACTTTGTGGAATAAAAAGAAATGTCTTCAATTGTACACATGTACCCCTATGGGGGGGGGGGGGGAGGTACATGTGAACAAGCTTGGGACACATATGAACATAATTGAAAAATGCAGAACAAGCATCACATTTCAACGAACTCTTTAATATGAAACATACACTATACTATATGACCAAAAGTATTGGGACACTTTCGAAAATTCCCATTTTTAAGGATTTCTCAAGAAATAAGAGACCGATTGCTTTGTAACTTTTGTGACATAAAAAGTATGCTCCAACTGTTATTTTCCAATTAAAGTTATATCCCCCTCGCTTTTCGGGAATCAGTAACAAATTGAGGAAAACAAAAACGTTTTTTTGATCATCATTCATTGTAAATAGCTGAGAATAAGCTGTAAATTTCAGAAAATAGTTAGCTTACTATGTACAATTATTTTACATACTTTCAAGAAATTATCACTGATATTCACGAAGATATAAGCATTTCTTTAAAAACTAGGAATTTTATTTGGAGGTTTTTCGCTCATAACACGAAAACTTTTCCCTCAAAGCTTACCAAACCTTCATAAAACTTGACTGCATACAAGAGGAATTAAATATTAAAATTTAAAATTAAAATGTTGAAAATTTGATAAGGTATGGACATTTAAGCAATTATTTGTTTACTGGGCATGCACAAAAGATATCAATTCATAACTTTTTTTATCTAAACACCAACTAGGTTCCTTAACTCATAATAAAATTCCAGTTCAGTATCTTAAAAATTCAAAGTTATCAGCGATCTAATGAGCTGAATTTCAACAATTCTTAAGTGACAAACCGTAAGGGATCGTTCACCAATAATCTGTTTTTATCATGAATCACACTGAACGATTACAAGCTAAAGTTGCAAACTTGCAAATGACCCCTCACCATTCGTCCCCTTTCCCAAAATCCGCACAACCTCAGGTCCCAATCTGTGTGGGTTTTTGACTTTCTACTGTATTCCTTTGTTTTTCATTTGTCAATTGTAGAAAGTAAAAAATAATTTAAAAATCAGAATGTGATATGATTCTAAAAATTTAAAAACTGTTGTACTTGTAATATGCTGAAATTTTGAATGCAGTTTCAAATCATGTGAGAATTTTAGATGCTATGCTGGCATCAGTATTTCAAAATGGTAAGACCTAGTAAGAAAAAAC
Organism: Uloborus diversus; assembly: GCF_026930045.1. Taxonomy (NCBI): domain Eukaryota; kingdom Metazoa; phylum Arthropoda; class Arachnida; order Araneae; family Uloboridae; genus Uloborus; species Uloborus diversus. Next base: position 100,158,673 of record NC_072740.1, on the reverse strand, counting down.
ATTTTGTAGACAAAGCATAATTTTCCAAATGCTTGGGTATTTAAAAAAAAAATCTTTTTTTTTTCAGGCTGAAAACAGAAATCCAGAGGTAGACAAATTCTTCGAGGAGAGAAAAATAAAAATAAAATCGACTGAGGAGCAAGAGAAAGAAGTTGTAGTAAGTTTAACTCCAAAGTTTGACAATTATTTTCAGATTTTTTTAAAATCATGTTATGTATGATTTCATGTATGAGTGTGCATATTGGGGGGGGGGGGGGGGGTCATATGTAGCTCAAAGCGTAGGTATTATTACTTCCAGATTTTAAATTTTTAGTACAAATATAACATTTCAGCACAAGCCATTAATGACTGACTCATTGAAAATATCATTAATTTGTACTGAAATAATTTCTAATAATGTGTACTGAATTTGCTTGGAGAATTTCATTGTATTTCAGATCACAGGCTTTCTACATGTCCTTAAAAAGAAACAAAAATGGGAATCCCCTTACCTTGGAGTTTGAATCATTATGCTCCTGCCCTAAATCAAGTTATTGTAAATCATGGCTAGTATTATACTAAGGACATCAGTTTAAACTCCCCATTAGAATTAGAACTATAACCCCTAAAATTAACCAGTACCCATTATGATGAGGACAACTGTTCCAAAATGTGCTCATTGGAGTAAGACTTACAGTTTGTTTTTATACTCTTGTGATCTCTCCCTCAAATTACTGCTAGCTGAACTTTTTTATTTCTTATTTTAACTCTGTTTATGCATTTTGAATTAAAATTACTGACCTCAGCTAGGCCCCAATCAAAGATATTTTAATTCATCCAGTTATGATGAAAATTATAGAAGAAATTATACTATTCCTGAAGTAGTTACCTGAATCAGGTATGATATATGGAAAAACATGGACTTTTCTCCACCTCACCCCAACTCTTAGTGTGTAGCCTTAGGTGTAACACACAAGGAGTGTTCGGTACTTCCTCCAAGAAATGTTACCTCTGTGAAAGGTTTTGTTTTAGTTGTTGTTTTAACTTTTAATTTTAGTTTTAGTTTGGTTTAGGTTTAGTTGTTGACACTTGTGTTCTTTTTTCTCAAAATGATGGGCATATAATGAAGTATTGACTTCATGTGTTGTTTTCTGCGAAGTAGTGGCTTCATGTGTATGAATAATTAGGAGTAGTGGCTTCAACATTAAATTTTGTTTAATAACTTTGATACAGTCCATATTGTGTTTTGTGAGTGATAAATTGTATTTCATTTCGAACCAGAACGTTACAAGGAGTCCTCAACAGAGGTTTCCCACTAACACTGCTAAAGATAGTGTTAAACTGCCTTTTATAAAGCTAAATTCTAAAAAAATGTACCCCCCCCCCCTCTTGCCGTCATAATTAAAGGCTCTTCAAATTTATTTTTTGGGCTTCAATTTTGAAATATTTTTATGGGAGAGCTTCTAAAAACTCATTTTTAGAAGTACTAAAAAGTTCTGGTGGAAAACTTTTTCAACATTTTCCAAACCAAAGTCCCTTTTCTGGTCAGGACAGAGGAAGTTCCCCATGTGGTTCTGGATGTTAAATAAGAGGATAAAAGGATTTCCTCTTATTCCTCATGTCATTGATCTAGTTGCTGAAATGAGACAAACTGGGCACTTTTCTTTTGCATCAATCTTTAAACATAATGAGATCTAGTAATACATTTTATTGCTGATGTAATCAAAGCATAATATCCAAAGGGTAGTATTTTTCATTACTTTTTATTTTTGTAGCGGGCGTCAGAGATGAGCCGGAAAGTTAGCAGAAGAAAAAAAAGAAAATTAAAACTGATTGAAACTGAGGTAAGTATCTCTTAAACGATGATTCAATTTATTATAAATATGTATGTTTCTGTATATGCAGCATAAATAGATTAATTTATTGTACCTGTTCAATCAAAAATAGATTAAAAAGTAATGCTCATCTGAAATGTTTAAATAAAATTAGCTTGTAATTAAATTTGGTACAATTCTAACGTGTTTTTGGTCTAGTGTTGAATATGAATCATTTTTGTTATGAGCATTGTACTTACAAATTTGAAAAATCAATGCATCTCATCCACATACAATATAAGCACCCAAATTTGTTTTTGAAAGTTAGGTGCAATGTAGTGGAGTCCAGTGTCTTGGTTCTCTTACTTCGGTCTGGTAAGGGTTAAAATTAAGGTTTTTATATTGCTATCACATGTCAAAATGCACAAGAAAATTGTGCATTACTCTGCAGTCAAAGAGTGTAGAAATTTTTTTTGAGAAACTCAGAGCATTATGTTCACTTCTGAGCACTTGAGTCACAAATATTATCCCTGAAATTTAATTACTGCATACTGTCCACCAGTACATTTGCATTTATTTTGATGCTTGCATTATCTGCTGGCTTTTACCATCAGTTAGTTACTATGATCCCAGAATCAATGAGCATTAAATGTTTAATTATCAAGTGCCTAGACTTATTCATTTTCTAATTTTGTTCCTTGAAATGAATTGATTTTAATTCCTGTTGAATGAGTTGCCATATCAATCCCCCAAAGTTTTGCATTATAGTTGTATTTTTGCTCTAGATGTTAACTTGAGACTAGCATTCAATCTTTTCACTCCCCCCCTCTTCCCCATTGTTTCCAAGACTAAGAGCTAAATTGAGCAAGATTTAAAGCATTCTTTTCTGGTTTCTCACATTCATTTCTGAATGCTTCATTCTATTTTCAATTCCTTTTCGGTGGGTCTTTTCATTTGCTTTTCCTTAATTTTTCTATCCTAAGTTTCGGTGACTAAATGACATATTAAAATGTAATAACTCAGCCATTAGTAAAATTATGATTCTTGCTTCTAGAAGAAAGGGGAGGGTATTTAGCTGTTTCTTGGTTTTGAATTCTAAATGAATACAGCCACTTTACTTCATTGAAGATTAAATAAAAAAAGAGAAAATATATTGTAATAAATTCAAAAATATTCACTGTTAAGTTTCAAATTCTTACCACAATTGCATTATGTCTTGCTAACTAATGGTAAATGAAAGCATTGGGTTGATTTTTAAATATGTAGCTGTAAGTTTTTAGATATAGGTCATATTTAACTATGCTATATTTAATCGAGTGTGGAATATATTCGCTTAACTCAAAAGAATATTGCATAAAAATGATAATCATAAACTGAAAAATTCATTGTGACATTTTAATTTCCAGGGTGGCGACAGATCAGGGAAATTCTGGAGATCAGGGAAAAGTCAGGGAACTTTATTAATCAGGGAAAAGTCTGGAAAAAATCAGGGAATTTCGAAAAAATAACAAAAAATCAGGGAAAATTGATTTTATGAAGAAAAAAAAAATTTTGTTTTTGCTTTGCAAAATTAAATAGCCTAGTTCTCTACACATTTTCCGCCAATTATCTGTTCAAAAAAAAAAGTTAAAATTAATGTGGTGCGATTAATACATTGCCGCATATTTGTGCATCTTTTTTCCTCAAAGTCAAAGTATTGCATATTACTTATTAACCACAGGATGAACTTCCTAAGATTGCTTCTTTTTCTGTAAAGTTGTTTATTTTACCTAGCTTGAAGTTTGCTTTCACGCTTTCAATACTACGTAAAAATAAACAACCCTACAGGCAAAGAGGAAACCGTCATTAATGCCTTAGCTCCTTTGCCTTTATTCCATTGTCTCGAAGTAATAAGCATATTGTAATCAAGATTTCAAGAATAAATCTTTGTTTTTTGAATTAATACTGATAAAAGCTTAAAAGTTATTATTTCTTCGCGTTTTTTATGTAAGTGCTAAAATTGATCTTTGAATCAAAAAAACTTTGTTTTTTGCCGTTATACTATTTGCTGTCACCGCAGATTAGAAAGGTTTTCTTTTTTTCAGGCTTAAATGATTCTTTTATTTTGAAACCAAGTTGTATTCTTTTATATATTTTGAAATTAACCAATTGTTTTTCTCCCCTTGCATTTTAAAGCTGTTTGTTACAAAAGCAACCTAAGATTTTTTTTGATACATACTGAAATCATTTGAAATAGAGTTAACTTGTGCACTTAAGTAAATATCTTTATTTTTTTATTGTTAAAATGCTGTAATCATTCATTAAAACCTATGTTCTTGATTAGAGAAAAGCTCCGTATGAATGGATTTCAAAAGGTTTCATCTGTTTTGCATAAATATGTCAATTAGTTATATAAGAATAACTACATTGCTTCTATTATTTCGCTATTACTTGTTTTTTTTTGTTTTTTTTTGCAACTATTATTATACTGTTGGAAAATTTAGTTCAAAATAATTTCAATTACTTTTTAGTTCTATCATAAATACACATATGCTTTTAAGAATGATTTTAATAGTTTCTTAAAATTCTTATGTTAAGTGGTTTACTGGAAGTAAAGTATTTTTTTTAAATTTTATATAACTTTCCATGTAGAAAAATTTAATATACTGTTTTGTAGGGTTTTTTTCCAAAAAAAATGACTTGATATGTTTTTTTTTAATGGTTTATGAAAAAAAAACAGCATCTTTTTAAAATTATATCCTTAGTTCAACAACTTTACATAACTTAAAACGTTTAAAATACTGCATTTTATACAAACATAGAATGGATTTCAAGCAGAGCAAAGAAAGGAAACCATTATCTTTGGTAACGTAAATCAGTGAAATTTGATAAACCTAATCAGGGAAAAGCCAGGGAACTTTTTTTCAGTTTCTATCACCACCCTGATTTCTTACCAGTATTCAACTTAATAAACTGATTAAGATGAGATGGTTTTAAAATGATCATTTGAAGATAAATATCGAGAGGTATTTTGTATAAAAAGCAAAATGCATAAGTGACGACCAGTAACAGGCTCTGAACCCAGCTTGGCTGATCCTAGTCAGCTTATCGATCCCCAATGACAATCAAAAACCCTCTTAAAACTGTTCACCTAATTGCAAGTTACAGCTGCTTCTGGTAAATTATTCCAAATGCCTACAACCTTGTTCAGGAACTAGTTTTTTCTGATTTTGAGATTAATTTGGAATTTAAAAAGCTTAAGAGGGGAAACCAGTTTAGACTGGTCAAAAAATCCACTTTTTTTTTTAATGTCATGAAATGTTAGTAAAACTATTCAAGAATATGTTGCCAAAATTTCATTGAAAATTTCCGATTAGTTCCGATGCTATGAGCTCTTAAAAGTGATTGTGGAGTAGTGGTGGGCAAACCAATTCTTTTTAGTCTTCTTCAGAGTGACTCACTCACTCAAAAGAACCGATTTTTTTGAGCAATCAGTGACTCACTTTCAAAAAAAAAAAAAAAAAAGATAATTAGAGGAATATAAATAAAGTGCCTACTTGAGCATCAATGGACCCCTGTTCCAAATTTGCTAAGATTTGGGTTAAACTGAATTTGTATCAAGAAAATCTGCAGGGGGGTGAAACCTCCAAAGGAGAAGAGAAACCCTCTCTGTGTGAATTCCTGAGAATCAAAGGACCTCATTGCCAAATGAGGGAAAAATCTGACGAAAGCAGTATATTTGCATGAAGAAAAATCCCAAGGGGGTGGAGACCCCCAAAGGAGGGAAAATCCCCTTTTATAAATTCTTGAGCATCAAAGGACCTCTGTGTCAAATTTGGCAAAGATCTGGTGTAAGTAGTGGATATGCATAAAAAAAAGTCTCAGGGAGGATGAACCGCCGAAATTAATGAAAATATTCTATTTTCTATCTAAATTCTAGAGCATGAAAAGGACCTCTGTGCCGATTTTGGCGCAGAATCTACTTAAACTGTTGAACTGAATGGCAAAAACAAAATGGGGCACGACCCCCATAAGGGAGAGGGAGGCTCGAAAACCTACCTTCACGAATTCCTGATCTTCAAAAGACCTTTATGCCAATTTGATAAAGATCCGACATAAACTGAATTTTTATGAGGAAAATCCCCATGGGGTTGGGACTAAGCCGACCATGAGGCCGAAAATTCCCCCAATGTGAATCGATGTACATCAAAGGACCTCAGTGCCAAATACGGCAAAGATCTGACGTAAGCTATGGATTTTTTGACGGGAGTGTGTAGGAAAGGGGAAGGGGGGTTAAAGAAATATAATTTCTTTCCTCCCTCCCAAAAGGCTTGTAATTGCTTTGAAAATAAAACTATAGCATGCAACCAATTTTTAATGCTATGAGTTGTATCTGTGAAAGAAGGATCTCAGTTTTAAGAATAAGTCCTAAAAAGTGAGAACCAAAAAAGACATTACTTTTGAAGTATTTTAATCACCATACAAACTCTGAATTCTGCATTTACTGCATTGTCTTTATAATTAAACTTCTACAGCAGTTAGTCTTTAATTAATGTTATAGTATGTATTAGAATCTGAGTTTTATTTATTTCTTTATTGTTATGGAAAATGTTTCTATAGATTTTCTAATTTCTGTTCGGGAGAAATTTTCCAACGTTTTCCCTGGCTACAGAAGTTGATTTTTCAAATTTGAACCTTGTTATTTGTACTACATTCTTTGATTTACATGCAAATGTATACAGTAATTATTTTAATTAACTTGCATAAAGTCCTTAAAACTCCGTTAACTTGATTAACACTCAATGACTGTCTGCCATGTTGTGAAAATTTCTGTATCAAATCCTATGTTTGGCATATTCTAAAATTTAGAATTCTGTGGGTTCCGTTGTTGCCCAATTTTAAGCCCTATACTTTACTTACTTTTAATTATGAAATTAAACAAGTTAGGTTATTTTTTTTCCTCCTTTGTTTTTATCGAAAAACATTGGTGATGCAAAGGCATTTAGATGTTTTCTAAGGTGGATAGGCTAATTTGTTCTCTAAGCTAGCATAGGTCGCTGATTTTAGGTTAAATTTTTTAACTGTGGCACGTTGGTCAAGCCCTATGCTGGTTGAAACATTAATTAGTTATAATAAAGTTTGAATCATATGCAATATGCCTCTAATTAACTTAATTTCCTCAAATATGTTTCAGCCTTTGCCAATGAGTTCATCTTATGAAGAAATAGCATCCTGGAACTATTCATCAAGTGGTTTTCTCCATGAGTTAGATGCTGATTATTTGGCTGATTGGCTCACTAGTGCTGAAGCAAGTGGAAGTGAGTATGATCTATTTGGCCTCTCATCAGATGAAGAGAGAGCTTATTCATCTGAAAAAGTTGATAATAGATCAACTACCTCCACAACACTAGAGGAATTTGATTTCAATGACTTCTTAACAAATATTAAAAAAGATGATGCTGTTTTACCTCCAAGTATTAAAAATCGTTTAAAGCTATATGATGACTATTTTTCAAAAATTATGGTTGACGCAATGCAAGAAACTTCTGAAACTGACATTGACATGATTGATTTGACTGATAATGTTGCAGAAAATATTGATAACCAGAGAAGATCTCTAGCTACAGGGGAAAGTATTCTGTCTTGTACAAAAAATCTCAAATGTGATTTCATTATAGATAGCCTTGATAAGCTTGAACTAAATGATCATTCTGATGATGCCTTGGATGACAATGTTATTTGTTCCATAATGGAAGAACCTGGATCTATTTGTCTTGAGGAACTTACTAGTTATGTGGAAGAAGAACTCACTGATTCTGATCCTGAAGCAATTGATCAATCAAAATCTTTAAAGAAGAAAAGTAAACGTTTAAATAAGGCTCAGAAACGTAAGCGCAATCCTATCCCACCTAAAGGAGAAAGTTGTGCTGATCCTGAGGATGAATTTGCTAAATTTGTTGAAGAATTAATAGAACCCATTTTTTCTGTTGAAGCAAATTCCTTTTTTACTGATATACCACAGTCAGTTTGTCCAAGCAAAGCAGAATCTTCAAAGTGTTCAAAGAATATGAAATATTCTAAAAAGACACATAAACAAAAGCGGAAACCCATCCCATTTAAACAAGTAAGATTTGCTGTTCCTGACAAGGCAGAAACCAGTAACTCTGTTGAAGAAAAATCTTCTATCATTGACAAAATAAAATCCTTTTTTTTATGTGTTGACTCTGATAAACCAGAATTTATATTTTCTAATGGAGCAGAGTCTGTTGATCCAGGTAAAGCAGGATATTCAAAGTTTTACAAGAAGAAAAAATCTAAAAGGACACATAAAAAACAAAAGCGGAATTCTAAAATTCCACCTAAAGAAGCAAAATTTGCTGACCTTGTTCATACAGAAAACCTTTTTTTTGTTAAAGCAAAATCTGCTGATTCTGACAAAGCAAAATCTACTGATTCTGATAAAGCAAAATCTGCTGATTCTTATAAAGCAAAATCTGCTGATTCTGATAAAGCAAAATCTGCTGATTCTGATAAAGCAAAATCTGCTGATTCTAACGAAGCAAAACCCAATGATTCTGCTGGAGAAAACTCTGCTGAACCTAATATAGCGGAATCCATTGATCCTAGAAAAACAGCTAATCAATCAAAGCCTAAGACTTTAGAGGAATTTCAACAAATGCTAAAGCAGAAAATCGATTCCTATAAAGTAAGTTTCTTTAGTATCTTATACTATTAAAACCTTAGTGTATCATTGTAACCCCCTACCTATCTATGTATTTCACTCTAACTTCTTCCGAAGGCCAGAGATACGTAATTTTTTAAACATGTTTAGGCAGTTTTTGTTTTTCTATGACTTCGATTAGAGGAGATATTAACTAAAATGTCAATTCTTAGTAATATTGCATTTGCTTCAACATTACAATTGTCTGTTTACTGTAACTGTGCCAAAGTTGCTTGCAAGGAAACAAACCTACAGAATTACTTTACCCTGGAGCAATAGTTCCTTGTTCAAGCATTAAATTCTATGCATGGCGTGGAAAAAATGGGGTAAATTAATGTACTGTTTATGGTAAATTAATGTACCATTTATTCTGGGGTTCCCAAGTAGGGGATCATGGCACAGGCTGTGCCATTGAAATTTTCAGAGAGATGTGTTTTGGAGTATGTGCTCCAATTTTTTTTTTTTGGGGGGGGGCGGGCTTTGTAATATTGTGAGGATTATGTCATTCCAGTTGAGTGGAATTGGCATACCTATGCTAATTAATTAATATTCTGTTGTTGGCGGTAAGACATGTTTTTGGCCACCTTAGGCTGTAAGAAGGGGCCAAAGCCCCCAAAGTATTCCATCGGTGTACTTGGGTTCTTTAGAAGAAAACGGTTTGCACAAGATGCCTTACACTGCAGGTGAAGATGGCTATTCTAGCCATCCCGGCAGCTGGTAATTACTTGTTTTGCTTCGATCCTAATTTTTTTAATTGGGGTTTCCTTGCTCTTAAAGTGGTACAGTCACACTATTGCTATTGTTTTGCCTTCAAAAAATCATTTACATTTTTACCATAAATATAGCTTTTAAATGAAATATTTCATTTTGCTTAGAACTATAAACAATGAGACACAAGGAGGTGTGATTGAAAAATGAGAAATTTTTTACCAGCTTTAAAACTTAAGGTTTAAAATTACAAATTAGTCTTATAGGCATTTACTACCCTTTGTAAGTAGCTTTCAACAACTTAAAAGTGAACTTTCAGTTTCGAAATACTGGGCAAAAAAGAAAAAAAATATGAAAAAAAAAAAAATGGAATGGAAAATTTTAATTGGTAAAACAAGATCAGAAGGTTTTTTTTTTTTTTACAATAAATCTATGGGATTCAAAGATCATTACTGCAGGGCTCCCAAATGGTCCGCTTTTCCCGCCAAAGTCCGTTTTTTAGGGTAAAGTCCGCTTTTGACCGCTTTTTAACATTTTGGTCCGTTTAGTCCGCTTTTATATTGTTTTTACTCAAAAATCAGATTTTAAAAATTTTCATTACATTAAAAGATACTGTGTGCTGACGTTTCTTACGCCCGAAGATGCGGCCGCGGCGCCGTCTTTCTATTGAACCTGACTTTCTGGTATTTCGCTTCATATTGACGTCATTACTCCTCCTTCAACCGCTGTAACATGGAAATCTAGCAAATGGAGAGGTTTGGGGGAGGAGTTATGACGTCAATTCAAAGCATTTTGCTACCAAAATTTCTCACAAGTTCGTACTCAATTTAAAAACCTTGAAAAAAAATCAAGAATGTTTCATCAGTGCAATTTTCTGAACTTGTGTTCAATTGCGAGTTCAATCTTTTTGCATCTTGTTAATATTTTGATGTTTTTGACAATCAGAAGTTATTTTAACATTAACGTAGATTAGCTTATTTTATGTTTAATTCTGATAGATATTAAACTACTTTTTTTTCGGAACCATGGTATCATCAAACTTTCTTGGACTTCGCCGAAAATTGTTTGCTGGGTTTTGAGATTTCAATCTCTTTTGCATCTTGCAAATATTTTGATATTTTTGGCAATCTGAAGTTATTTTGACATAACACCTCCTTAGATTAGCTTATTTTTTGGTTAAGTCTAATAGACAATTAACTTTTTTATATTTAGAACCATAGTAACATTGAACTTTTTCGCACTTCGCGGAAAGTGCTTGTCGTGTTTGAGATTTCAATCTTTTTGCATCTTGTAAATAATTTGATATTTTTGTCAATCAGAAGTTATTTTAACACTCTCCATAATAGGTTAGTTTATTTTTTGTTTAATTTTAATAGATAATAAACTACTTTTTTTTCAAACCATGGCAACATTAAACTTACTCGCACTTCGCGGAAAATTGCTTGTCGTGTTTGAGATTTCAATCTTTTTGCATCTTGTTAATATTTTGATATTTTTGGCAGTCGGAAGTTATTTTGACATGCACCACCATAGATTAGCTTATTTTTTGTTTAATTTTAATAGATAATAAACTTTCTTACTTTTGGAACCATAGCAGCATTGCACGAACTCGAACTTCACAAAGAATTGTTTCTTGTGTTTGAGATTTCAATCTTTTTGCATCTTGTACATATTTTGATATTTTTGGCAATTGGAAGTTATTTTGACACACTCCACCATAGATTAGCTTATTTTTTGTTTTATTTTAATAGATACTAAACTACTTTTTTTTCCAAACCATGGCAACATTGAACTAACTCGCACTTCACCGAAAATTGCTTCTTGTGTTTGAGATTTCAATCTTTTTGCATCTTGTACATATTTTGATATTTTTGGTAATCGGAAGTTTATTTGACACACTCCACCATAGATTAGCTTATTTTTTGTTTAATTTTAATAGATAATAAATACTTTTTTTTTTCGAAACCATGGCAACATTGAACTTACTCGCACTTCGCAGAAAATTGCTTGTCGTGTTTGAGATTTCAATCTTTTTGCATCTTGTTAATATTTTGATATTTTTGGCAGTCGGAAGTTATTTTGACATTCGCTACCATAGATTAGCTTATTTTTTGTTTAATTTTAATAGATAATAAACTTTCTTATTTTTGGAACCATAGCTGCATTGGACTTACTCGAACTTCACAAAGACTTGCTTCTTGTGTTTGAGATTTCAATCTTTTTGCTCTTCACATATTTTGATATTTTGCGCATTCGAATGTTATTTTCACATATGCTATCCTAGACTAGCATATTTTATGTTCAATTTTAGTCATATTTAGTTGAAGAGAGTTTTTTTTTCTTGGAAATTATGCCAACAGTGAACATACTTCGCGAAAATTTGATTCTCGTGTTCAATATTTCAATCCTTTTGTATCTTGTAATTATTTTAATATTTTTGAAAATTGGAAGCTGTTTTGACATGTGCTACCTCAAATTATATTATTTAATTTTATTTTTAAAAACTAAAACTTAGTATTCTTATTTTTTTTTAAATACTCATAATGAGTATTTTTAATTTGAAAATATAGCTCTATGAATCTGAAATTACACATTTATTTATTACATTAAGTTATCCAGTAACAGCAGGCTCAAATTTACATTCAGTGTATTTATCGCTTGAGCAGCATTTGTATATTTTTGGGTGTGGTGACTTTAATAAAAAAAATTTCTTTCTAATTTTTATATATACATGAAGAGAGTTACAATATTTTTTGGTGCCCGAACAACTAATACATACATATAAAGAAATGATTTGGATACTTAGCATACTAATAAATGATTTGCAATCCTCTAATATTTTTGAACTTAGTCAGTCAGTAGCGTAGCCAGAAATTACCTCCTGCTTTGGTGCTTGGTCATAAACTCTCATATGTATATAAACTTACCGTATTTAGGCTGGAAATATATGTAAAAACCAAGGGTTGTGGAGGGGGAGGGGACCTCCTAGCCTCTAAACTATATCTTCTTGTCTTGCAGTACCTTATATCAAAATGAATTCTCTTTAAACTGGTTATGTGAAGAATTTTGTAAACTACTATGTGCTAAGGTGTTTACTGTAATACTGTATCTAAAAAGTCTTTATTAGGTATGCACTAATTCATCGGTCACTTAGATGATTATTTTTAATTAGTCAGTTTTTACCCGTTAATTAGTAGAAAATTTATTTTACAATTAAAGTTACTTTGTAAGATGGTTAGTTACATGCTTGCTTGTTACCCCTCCCCCCATCCAAATGTTTGTGTAATTTAATGGATAAAAAATTCAGTTGTGCAGAATGTGATAAGGATTTATCATTAAAAATCATTATTGTGGCTAATTAGCGAATTACCTTCACGTATTTAGTGCCAGGCAGCTAATTTGCCTTTTGATGCTTCCCTGGGTTTAACTATGAATGGTCCTCCCTCCCCATCCCTCTTTTTAATCCTAACTGGTCCTCTTTGGTCCCCTTTTTGATTCAAAGTGGTCCTCTTTTACCCCTTTCTATGGCTAAAATGTGTTGGGAGCCCTGTTACTGTTGAGCAGGTGTATGGTCGTGATATATATATATCACGAATATCACAGAAAATATGGTCGTGAATAAAAAGTAACCCATGATTGTTGAGTGTTTCATATTTGGACTAGCTTACTATGCAGCATTGCATGGGTGCTTATTAATAACATATATATCACTAAATGAATGATTTTTATCTACATGAGCATAAAAAAATTCATCTACCCTACCTTTTGGATACAAACTCTCGAAAGAACTTTAATAGCTCAGAAAAATAAGAAAATTACAGAAAATGTAGCATCAAGTAGAAGACAAAAAACATGCAGCATGCCTGGGCTGTGTTATGTTCCCTTGCACATTGTCTGTGTTTGAATCAGACCAGGGTTGGCTTTCTGCCGGCAGAAACTAATTTTTGCCGTGCCAGTGGCAGAAACTGGTTATAAACGGTAAAAACCGGCAGACACTGGCAAAAACTTAAAAATGTCTTTAATAACTCAAGTAATTAGTAAATGATATTTGTTTAAGTAAACTAAAAAATTAAACATCATTTCATCATTTAGAAAAATAAAATCACATGCTAGTGCCCTTCATTTAGTTCAGAAAAAAACTTTCTTATTGCAGAGGCTCATAGTATTTGGATTAATTTAACAAAGGAAAAAAAAATCATACATGGGTGCTTAGGAAAGTGACATACAGAGGAGGACATACAGAAGGAGGGAGAGGAGTGACATACAGAATTAAACAGGTGTTACTGATTGTAATTTGCTCTCTTATATGCTTCCTCTAAATTGTTTCTGATTGAAATTATCATGTCATGTGCTTCAAGAAAAAAGTGCCAGAATTTTACTTGCCTAAATTTTGTACCTAATATCACAGCTTTGCAAAACAAATTGGCCCCATTTCTCAAAACTTATTTTTCGAGTCAAATTTTTACCACAACCCCAGTTACTACATGGTGCACCAGTTATACAAGAGATGAGAGTTTCACAAACTACTTGCTCCTTGATGCATTGTCTCCTAGCTCTTCTGTTTTAAGAATATTCTAAAACTTCTCATTTGTGCATAGTAAATTGAGAACCTGTTCAGATTTTTGAAACCACCTTTTCTAAGAGGCAATTGCAGGGTCCAAACAATGTAACATTTGATTTTGAATTGTGATAATTTTGTAATAAAATTATAGTACTTTGGTTAACAATTGATTTTTTTTCCATGCATTTTCTGTTGTATATCAAGAATTAATTTTTCATTTTGTGAGTTTTTGCCAGTTTCTGTCGCAAAGTGGCAGAAAGTAGTTTTTTGCCATACCGGTTTTAACCGGTTTCTACCAGTGGTTTTAACCATCTCGGCAGAAACTTGCCAACCCTGAATCAGACAGGGGATATATTCAAGTGTCATAATGCAAAGACAAATGATTGTCCTTAGTACATCTTGTTTGAATTAAGAGAAGGCATATAAGTTAGGCAGAACCTTGAGTGACCCAATGAAAACCCTCAAATGAAACCCTAGGGCTTCATAGAACCCAATTTAAGAGTCACTTTTTTTTAAAACCTGAAAAAGTAAATGGTGGCTTGACAGATGACACCTTCAATTTTCCGGATATATTAGTAGTATCATGATAAGAAAAAGTGAAGCTAAAGGAATGATCGTTTTGTTTCAAAATCAATGTGTGACCCCTGCCAATTTCTTAAAATGTGGATACTACTTGATACTAAGTGCTTGTTAGTATAAATAATTTGGTGATTCACTAGACTGTTTCAAAGTTGTATGGGGGGGGGGGGATTTTTGGAATTTTAACTCTCGTACCATGGATAATTGTGACATTTGATGAAAATAACTCTTGCAAAATTTTAAACCATTTAAAGAGCATTAAGTGACAGCTCAACAGCCTTAAAAGTTTGAAAAACCTAATTTATTGAGAATATTTTTGTTCCTCTAAGTTTTATAAAATTTACACAACACAAAAGCATTTTTTTATACTTTTCTTTTAATAATGAGCAATAATTAAAATCTTAAATATTCTTTTTGCTGAATTATTTAAAAAAAATTTTAACAGAAACTCCACCAGTTTTCAGTTTGCCATTTGAAAAGTGAGTTGATGCTGTTCCTCATCATTAGTAAGTTGTAAATTAAAATCTCTTGCTAATTTAACAGCTCACTCAGCACAATAATTTACTACCTTCAATGCTGATACTACTTCCTTAGCTTGGGTGTAATCATTTCTTTTAGCTCATGTATGAACATCAGCTTGCAAAAAATTAGTATAAAATTTCATTACAGTAAACAGATCCCGAGTGTGTTCTGGAACGAAATCCAACAATGGTTCACTTCGAAAAGATTTAATATCTTTGACTTCAAGTCTTCTAAAACCCTTTTCAGTTTTTGGTTGCTGTAAAGCTTTAACCATGGCAGCTTTTTCCTTTGGAGGCACAAAATCTGAGAAAAATCCTAATCCAACTAAATCCACACTTAGATACCAAAAGTTGTCCTTTATATTTAATTCTATAAGAGCCACTTCACTATTAGTTTCTTTATAGTTCTGGTATTTATAGAAGATGTAAGTCATTATGTAGCTCACTGCAGCTACTGGGGGCATTGAACCAAATTTTTACATGGATTGTTGTTATGAGCAGGCATTCTTTTTAATGCTTGGATCTTATATGATGCTAGCTTAAATTCCTTGCGAAAACACAAAATCTTCAAGCAGTAAATGCCTTTTGCCATCCATTTTGCCCGGTGATAAGCCCCAGGTGAACTAAACGTACTATAAAGAATGATCAGCCTCGCTGAGGGCAATCAGTGATAGCTTTAAAAACTCTAAATAATCACGACAAAATTGGATTGCCTCTTTTAGTTGTTGCCTAACAAACAGTGCAACATGATTTTGATTATTCTATAACCACTGCTTTTCATTTTCTATTAAAACATAACCATGCGGAGTGTGTTTATCAATTGATTCATAGTTTTCTTGGCTTATAAAAAGGCAGAAATTTTTTTTAATCTAGCAAAAATGGCAATTTGTAACCCTGATGATGGATAGAATAATTCAAACACATTAGTAGCCAGGATTTCTAGTATGTGATGCCTATATCCCAAAAATTAGGAGATGCTTTTGAAACTCATTCTGAATTTTAAAACTTAACTCTTAAGTTAAAATGAAACTAAACGATATAAAAATTAAGAAATAATTAAAACTTATTCAAAAATGAAAAGAATGTAAACTTTAGTTTGTGTGCAAAATGCTAACATGCAAGACAATGTTCTGTTACATATGATGGCAATTAAATTTAAGAAGTTCAGAGTTCTGAAAATACTTAAGTTAACTAGAACTGATTGCTTTTAATGTGAAAAACATGTTTTAAA
Source organism: Uloborus diversus (assembly GCF_026930045.1). Classification (NCBI taxonomy): domain Eukaryota; kingdom Metazoa; phylum Arthropoda; class Arachnida; order Araneae; family Uloboridae; genus Uloborus; species Uloborus diversus. The sequence goes on along the minus strand of NC_072740.1, from coordinate 100,142,580 downwards.
CTTTATTATGCTTTCAATGTACAAACAAATAAACAACAAAAATAGTGTTCTGTTTAATATTTATTGCATCATGCTCATTATGTGTATAAAAAAGGGGCAAACAGATTATTTTGATGTTCATGAGAAGTCTGTTAATCTTAAAATATTTGGTTAAAATTTTTACCACACCTTTAAAATGTCATTTGGCATAACTTTGGCTGGTATGCATATTGATTTTTGAAAGAAATTTTTTTTGGGATAGTTTATGTTTCACTCATGGCTTTGAGGACAAAGATCAATTGAAAATGCTATTTTCGTTACGTTTTTTGCTTTGTGTCCAGAAATTAGTTAAAGCCATGAGTGACCCTCAGAAATTATTACAGCCAAGTCTTGACAGGCATGCGTTTTAAAACCCTTTGCGTAAGTCGAAATTCTGCATTGTGGAAAAGGGTATAGATGCAGATTTTTTATATATATACTCAATTATTTTAGACATTTGTAAATATCCCTCAAACTGTTTTAAACCATTTCTGAACTATATATTACCGTTTCATACTTAAAGAACAAAATTTATACTGTATTTTAAAAAATGGTTGTATTATTCAACATAAAATACTGTTACCGTGTACAAAATCAATGATGAGTGGGAGAGAATAAAAATAAAATAATACAGAATGTACAGTATATTGTAATAATAAAATGGTAATACTACAATAATACAGTACAATAGATACAGTAATTATATTTATAACTTATAAAATAAAGATGAGATGATTTTTCTTGCACAATCCATTATTCTCTTGACAGCACATCAGGCATTTGAAGAGTTGCACATTAGTCAATGTGCAACTTGTTAAAAAGAGAGGATTAGTAGTTTCTTTTATCCATAATACAAAAGCAGCTTCCATTTTCATTATGTGTGCATTTTGCTTAGACACTACTCTTCAAGCTTCAATATTGACACTAAGTTCTGAACTTTTACAGATTTCCTTATCATTTACTTTTAATTGTACGTAAGGAAGATTTGCTCATGCCCAATTGTCGTACTACATTGGATGCACTTTTTAGTTGTTCAAGCATATTGAGAATCTTTGCCTTTTTATTTAATTGTCAGAAACTTTCTCCTTTTTTCCTGTTCTCGCCAACTCCAGATGAATCAGCCTGCTTAGGTGCTGCAGACCTGCCAACTCTCCCGTTTTTTACTCCATTCTCCCGGTTGTACGTTTGAGTATCCATTTCTCCCGTTTTTTTACTCTTTTCGGGTTTTTTTCTTTTTTTTTAAAATTAAACTTAATTTTCTTCCTTAAAATAGTTACTCACAGCCGTAATAGATGGCGTGACTAGGAGAGCAAACCCGCACTGCTCAGTGAGCTTACGTTCGACGAGCACGACCGGTTAGTTAATCACGTGACAGCTAATGATCACGTGCTCCAATCAACCAATCAACTGCTTAGAATGATAACGGATGCGGTAACCGGTTGATCATAGAACGCTGCGGTTAGTAACCGGTTACTTACCGGTCTACCGGTGAGGTTCGTCGAACGCAAGGTGAGCGGCAAACATTCGATGGGTGCGTTCGGAGTGTCGACCGAAATGCTTCCGGCGATGGAGTTTTGGTTTAACATCACGTTCGCACTTCTACTTCTATCTCACGCATGCGCTGTTTACGCGGTATCGTTCAGTTTCAGACGCATGCTAACTGCGCCGCGTGTTTTCATCTTGTTCCTTAATCTACCGCATGTGTTGTAGTTTAACATTCATCTTTAGCGATGTCTGAAAAAATGTAATATCTACAAACTTATAAGAGCTATTATTACGAGTGAATTCTCTTTCATGAAAAAGTCAAATAAATACTTGTTATAACAGTGTTTTTTACTTATTATAGCATCGTTTAAAATCTCCCTTTTTCTCCATTAAAGCTTTGACTGGATCTCCCGTTTTTTCTTTTCATAAGGTTGGCAAGTCTGGTGCTGTTATATTTCATTAATTTTCATATTTATATCCCCAAACCCAGTGGCATGACAGCCCATGAGGCCCAAGGCCTACCTCATTTGAGTTTTTATTTACTAATTTATATTTTTACTATAAAATATTATGTAACTAAGAAATTCATAGCTTCATAACGTATGTTTTATTGAAGAATTCATAAACTTTTTTTGCAAATTTCAAAGCAGTTGCTGATTTGTTTTTAAAACCATGATGCAGTTGAGATAACGTTTTGGTACTAAATGCTGTTTCCATTAATATTATTGTTTTGAAAAGTAACTAGCATGTTATTTCTTCCATTTCGCTTTTTTTTTATAAGCTGAAAAAGAAATTTATTCTTTTGAAAACAGCTTCCAGGATCAAAATGACTCTTCTAAGTAAGCCTACATTTTTCTAAAAAAATAATTATTATTGATTCCATAAAGTAGAATTAGCGAACGAATCGCAATATTGCGTTCCCTTGAATTTGAAACCAGTGAATTAAATATACCAGGGTTCATAGGCTCCGGAAATTGTCAGGGAAAATGACTTAAGTTTAAAATGTCTGGGAAAAGTCGAGAGATTTTTCCAATTTTGCCCCCCAAATTTTTTTTTCAATTATTTCGAAGGGAATTTTGCACCATAAGATCAAAATCTTCATTTTTATGGTATGTTTCCTAAAACATATTGTACACTTTTAGGCAAAATGACCCTGGGAATTAAAAACTGCAATCAAAATGTACATAGGTTTCACGATGAAAAAAATGCACCAAACTTTTCAGGAGAGGCCAAAACATTGAGTATTAATTTTTTTCAATGCTTTAATTTTTATAGGTAACTGTTAAAGCAAAAAAAAAAAAAAAAAAAAAACTATTCTTTGAAGTAAGTAACCCTTTCTGAGTACTACAGCAAACACCGAATTAGAAAAACGCATTTTTTTTTTGCATTTGTTAGTTCAGCATGGTGTCAACGATATGTTAGAGTATAAATAAAATTAATCTATCAAGTGAAGTAAAAATCTGAATCTATTTCCCATTTGTATAGGAAGAAGCAAAGTCTGCTGGTCCGAACAAAGCAAAATCTATTAATTACAGAAGGGAGCTTTATGAAAAACTTGATAAAGCAATATCAAAGATTTTTACCAAAATAGAAGTAAGTTACCTTTGTTATTATAATTGTTAAATTGGATAAATGAACTGTGTTGTGTTTTTTGAAATAGAAACTTTTAAGAGACAGAAGAAATATTACCAAAACACAATTGGTTCCAAATTTAAACTAAAAACTTGTTGTTTTGTAAAAAGTAGTAGTAGAGTAAAACATATAAAAAATATTCGATATGAAAAAAAAAAAGCAGAGTTTATTTTAAAAATGAAAATTTCTTTGTCTAACAGGTTTCTTTCATTATCATGGCTTGATCATGACAACTTTAAACCAGGGGTAGACATTTCAGGAGGGACCTCCTTCACAGACATTCTTTTAACCACCAAAAAAAAAAAAGAAAAAAAGACTGAATTGTACAAAATTAAACCTTGAAAATATCATGCATATGTCTGGGAAATAGTAGTAAAAGAACACATCATTTAAGCAATGACTTGAAAAATATTCCTCTTTAAAAAAAAAGTTCTACTGTTTACAAATGTTGGAATACAAAAATAATTTAAAACTGTGGTCGCATAATATTTTTAATATTTCAAAGTTTTCCACTAAGCAGAGAAGCAAAGTCATCAGATAAAATTTTCAAGTTTTAAACCCCATTTTGATTGGGTTCCCATCGCATATGTCCTTCATGCTCATGCAGTAATCAGGAACTGAGCGTTATACATTAAATAAAAAAATATGAGATGTCAAGAAGCAAAGGGATGTAAATGACAAAAATAACAGTTTGTATAAAACTCTTGCAAAATCGGATCATAAGGTAAACTAATCAGTAAATGAACACCCCTAATGAATGAGCAGCTCATGATTTAGTTTTCAAAAACAGGATTTTTAAAGTTTTTTTCTCTGATGAACTGACTGCAGTAAATTCCTTCTATACGATTCAATTGTTTAGTCTAAAAACCAGTCATCTTCATTTTTTTACCAAATGAGACTGGCTCATTAAGTCAATTCCTAAAATAAAAAGACCAGAAAATGTTGCACTTGTCCACTGGTTGGAGCATTTACTGGGCCAGAGCACTTTTTTTTAAAGTTTATACTCCCCAAAAAATCTGAAATAGAATTTTTTTTAAATAGTTACACATATCTGTAAAAACGTTTTTAATGTCATGTACCAAGTATTATTCTTTCTAATGAAATTATAAATTTCTGTAAATGAAATTGGGCTTAAATATTCATTCACTGGTCAGTCTACCCTGCAGAAAGTTCTAGAGGTTTTTTATATGCATATATTTTTAATTAGAGTTCTTTTATGTAACAGTTAGTTTAAATACTAAGCAAGAATTATTTCTAATCATTTTTGCATAGGTTTTTTTTTTTTTTTTGAAAAAAGAACTTTTCGTTTTCCAATAAACGCCCTTTTGCTTCCATATCATTAGTGTATTCCTGAAAAAAGATGTAGGGGATACAAGCTTGAGTCAGTGAAATAAAAAGGGGGGGGGGGGTGTTAAAAACATAAAAAAGTGAGGAGGGTACTGGTGTAAAAATTAAAAAATTATAGCGGGTGCATCCACCTGCATCCTATTTCTACCACACCACTCTTTCAGCTATGTAACTTACACCTCTTTGCTACAAAAATAATAATGTGTTTTTGATATTTCGTGAATTACTGAGCATTAAAGACAACTTAAGTGTTGTAAAAATTTGTTAAAACTGTATTATGTCAATTGATACAGAAATATAGAATATCAAGACAAACTAAATTTTGACAAAAATCTATGATTTAAATTTTCCTATTTTGAATCTTTAACCTTATTTATAAGTCATCTTCTAAATACAGTACTTATTCAGTACTCATCCACTCGCTGTAAAGTGGGTGATTTCATTTTCATCTCTTCTCTTTTCTCTCTCTTTTTTTCTCCCTTGCCTCCTCAGGGTTTTTTTCCCAGCTTTATTTTTCTGCTTCCATGTTTTAATATTTCATAAACGTGGTGATGACTGAGAGGCAGAATGATCCATATCCTCCTTTATTTATTGAATACTTTGAGTATTATTTTGTATCTCTTCTAGGCGGAACATATTTCTATTAACTGTAAAGAGTAGCTGGCTTCATAATAGCCACATAAATGTAGTATAATTATATTTATTAATAGATAACAATGTATGATCTATTGCCACTTTAGGAACTGAGAATGTAAAACATGACAAAAACAAAATCTGCAGACAATTTTGTGGTTTTTTTGTCATTATTTAAAAAAATTGGAATTATTTTTATTCATTTTCTTCTTCTTTTTTTTTTTTTTCAAGTTGTGTAAAAAAATAACATGCTTTGCCCATTTAAAGCAAATGAAACATTGCATAAATTTATTCAGAAGAAAGCAGATGTAAGTGCATTTGAGTGCATTCCTTTGCCATCAAACAAAAGCTTTCATTTATTAGTTTTTTTTCGAACCACACTTTTTAGCAGCACCTCTTATAATCTTTTTGCCGCAAAACAGATAGTGTCAATCTGTCTTCTATCATTTTCAATTGTTATCTTCAATTTTTTTTTCTCTTACACACCTGTATGCCTGATACATAAAAATGCTCTAAAAACATTTGATAAATCAGATTGAATTCTGTCAGCGTATAATTTTCATAAATTTGAAATCTGGGATATATCTACTATTTGGAAGAAGCAAGAAGAAAGCAAATATATAACTGTTTTTGGATGTACTCACTTTCTTATTTCAATGCCTTGGTATTGCCTTCTATAAATTGAAATGGGTTCACCAACTAATTTAAATACTATATAGGGCAACACACAAGGAAGAAAACCCTTGCTTTGAAAACAGTATTTTTTAAAAGCTGTTCTGTGCAACTGTTATTTAAATCAAACTATATGAAGTATTTAAAAAAAATACCTTGGCCTACAGAGTAGTGTAGTGGTCAGGCATTGATGTCTTACGCCTAAAGGTGCAGGCTTGAACCTGGCTCCAGTCTGTGAATTTTCAAGATGTAGAAAATGAATAGTGTCCATACCGTATGATTATGTGGCATGTAAAAGATTTCTTGAATACTTGTTTGGCTTTGAGTGCATTTAGCAGAATTAAATTTCTAGGGCAGTTTCCGACCGAAGAGAGCCCAGTTCCTCCATTTGCTGAGGAAATTGGGCATCAAAATTCTTGTGGTAATTTTCATCCGCTGATAGTAGTGCCACATGAACATACAGAAACAGGATGAATCAGCCGTTATCCAGAATATATTATTTTATCATAGTGTTTTATCATAATAACTAACTGAGAGTGAAAGCCATTAGATGTTCCAGGCTTCAAAGTAAATGCTAATATACTGGTGGACAGAATTCAGCAATTAGTGTGTCATAAGTGGGAATATTTGTACCCATCTTTGGATTCATTTTGAACCATTTTTGTATAAGATTTTTGAAAAATACAAGGAAAACAATATAGCAAAATGATACCAAAAGTAAATCACCTAGTTAACTTATATCAATGTTTGTTATTTCTGCTGCCACATTGTTTTTTGTTATTTTATTTCACTTGATTTCTTTTTATTATAAATGTTTCTATATTTGATTTCTAAACATTCCTCTTGGATTTTTCTTACATTTATTTTGGGTTTTACAATAACCTGCAGTTATAAGTATTTTAGATGCTGTAAGATTACTATTGATGCATCAATCTGTTGTTTTTGGTGTGAATTGTAATATCATTTTATTTATTCATGTATTTTTTCTAGGCATTATTCACAGCCTCTGAAAAATATTTTGTGAGGATGCATATTTTGAAGGAATCAAATGCTTTTTTTTTTTTAAATTTTCTCTTTAGTTCAGTACTCTTGTATGAAGCGAAGCAGGATGTACCATAGTTGTATGTAGTAGATGTTTAGATACTTTTTTAGTAAGACGAAGCCCTTAATCACTTACAAAAGTAGTTCTAAGAATCTGTCAGTTGTCTGCCGATGGGGCAGTTCAGTAAGAGGTGATTTGTGATTTAAAAAAAAAAAAAGAAATAATGCATATAAGGTGAGCAGAAAAAATGTTCAGGTTGATATTGTTAATCAAAGTAACAGAAAAAAAAGGGGGAAAGATCAAAAGTAAGTGGTTTGATTTACAGAGTTTTATTCTGAATATTGTTGTATTCTTGCTCTTTACTTACTTTCAAACCCAATCTAGTTCTCTTATTGCAGGGTGTATTTTTATGTGTCAATTTTGTTCTTATAGGCATATTATGGGATGTTAAATCTCTTCAAATAGCTTAAAAGTTTTTAAAAATTATCACATGGAGCAAAAATTTTCCTTCTTTTCTATGGAAAATTACATCAAATAATATCAATCCAAATCAAATATTTGGTATTCTAATTCTGCCACGCTAGATTTTATTTTTCAAATGTTGATCTCGGTTGGGATTGTTTTCTTTCATCGCTTGTGCATTTTATTAGTTTTAAAAAATATTACTACCTTTACAGCCAATCAGAAACATTATAAGCAAAAAAGTAATTCTGTAAAATTTATTCATTTGATCCAATCTCGGCATCATCAATCACTACGCTAAGTGCATATGCAAATTAAATATTGCCTGTTCAAGATTGAGTAAAATAATTCTAATTTGGCTGTTTTCTGAGAAAAAAAAGAGCAAAGAAAAATTCAGTGCACTTTGAGTTCATCTCTCAATAGTAAGTTTTTATGGTGTTAAATCATCATGTTTTCCGTTGAGATGCAAACTTGATCTTCAATGACAAGTAAGAGTAATGCACATTTTTGTTCAGTTAAACTCTCTTTGCAACAAAAAAATAGGATTACTGTATTTTCAGGCATAAGCTCTGTGGCTGAGTTAAAAAGTGTATGAACTACCAATGCTGTACATATAATGTTTTAAAAAACTTCTTTTGTGTTTTTAAGAAAATAAACTATTTTAAATGGAGGGATTATATAAAATATAAAAAACTTGTTTCAAAAATGATCGAAAATGCAGGATCAATAACAATACTCTCCAAATCTCACTTCCGGATTTTTTCAAGTTTTTATGCTGGGCCAAAGTAGGTCATAATTTTTAGGTTAAGAAATATGTTGTCATTGTCAAATTAAAAAAAAAACTTAAACAGAAATGAGAAGTACAACTGTACTATGGCAAGGGTCTCCAACCTTTTTCACTTGCGAGCCACATTGTAAATTTTTTGAGATAAGGCGGGCCGGTGCAACAATATTTTATCCCAAATGGTCCATTTAGGGCTTGGCCCCTCCTCCACCCATACATCGCAAATATATATATATATATATATATATATATATATATATATATATATATATATATATATATAAATTATATATATATATTTTAATTATGCTCTCAGTGGTAGTTTTTGAAAATTTCTGAGCATGCTTCTAAGTTGCTATATTTCCTTATACATATTTGCTGTTAGCTAAATGAAATTACAGTCGGACCTCCATATATCGAAGTAGCAAATTGCCGGAAAAAAATTCGATATATAGAAATTTCGATATATAGAAACAATCTTATTTTATCCTAAAAATCCCCTAACACATTAAAAGTATAGTTAATTTTCGTGAATGAAACCCGATTTCTAATTTATACGAGCATCGGATAAAATGAAAATTAATAATTTAAAAAAATAACAGATATTGCATTTTTGCGCCTTCATTCATCTTCATTCTTCGGCAATTGAACTTGATCTGCAACATTAGGGGATTTTCTTTTTCACAATGTAATCGAGAGAAAAGTAAAAAATAAATCTACTTGAATCATTTTTATTGCAGCTAAAAAGACTAGGAATGATAATCAACAGACAAAAGGGATAACTTGAAACTAATTTTACAATGTTACTGGTTATCAGATTTGAAACAAACTTAAGAGAATTTAAGAACTCCAGAACGAAACAACGACCTAACTACACACCCCTCAACCTTAGAATCCTTATGAATTTAGTAGCAAATTTTAGTAAACATAATTTTCTCCCCTAACCTTAATTTTTCACGCGAAAAATAGTCTAAAGTGGAAAAAAATTTACGAATGTCTCGAAAAAAAATCGATATATAGAGATTTTTTCGATATATAGAAACAATTTTCTATGTAATGCACATAGAAACTTGCTGGGATTTCGATATATAGAAAATTTCGATATGTGGAAGTTCGATATATGGAGGTTCGACTGTATATTTAAAGTGCCCTTCAATTTCTTATGATAAAACGATAATGAGTCTTGTAAAATTTAGAATAGTACAGAAAACTGGAAGAAAAAGTATTCTTTGTCACAAGACAAAATTATTGCAATGGACTACAAATTTATTTTATTGAGTTAATGATGATTAAAGACTTAGAAATAAATGAAAACACAACACGTGTAAAGCTTTTAAAGTATTTTAAAGAGTTAAAATATTAATGAGAAGATTGCATTTGTTTACTGCTTAATATTTCAGTCCATTCAGGGACAAACTTCGAAGTTTCAATCATGAAGAGGGATTTTAAATGTTCGTCTGATGAAGAAGATCTGTTCTTAGATTTAATATATTTCAATACCAAAACGTCTATTCACAACCACAATCAAAAAGGCACAATCAAAACCTTTCACCTCTCACCAAGATGCAATCTTTCACCAATTGACCGTCCGTAAAAGGTTTACCAGCTTTAGCAAGAATATGGCTGACTTTGAAACTGGTTTTTACAGGCTTCCCAAATATTTGTTTTGGAGTTTTTAAAGAATTTTTCAAAGAAACAATTTAATCCCCTCGTAGTTTACCAGTTAAATTGTAAAATTTGCTCTTGTGTTTTGTATCATAATGTCTAGGGACATTAAATTCTTTCAGAACAGTGACAGCTCTTTGCAAATAAGACACTGCATTATTATTGTTATTGTTCATGAAATAATCTTGTATCCACTGTTTATTAAAAGTACAGCACTCAAAATCAACTTTCCGTTTTTTTAAACGAAATCATTGTAATGCTAAATAACACTATAAAAATAAAAGATATTGTTCACAATCGCTGCACACTTTGTGAGGCGTGTGAAACTGCGATCTACATATCTACACCAGAGTTGATTTAGAAAAAAGAGCCAAGCCGCTTCGTGATATTAGCAAAAAAAAAAAAAAAAAAAAAAAGAAGCCAACCTGAGTGAAAGCCATCCTCTCTTCTAGATAATTTTTTTAAGGGGTTGGGAATCTACTTTCCCACATTTCTAAGCTAAATAAAAAATTGTGCTTGCTTGAAGGAACAAAATTATGAAAATGAAAAACAAAGAAATAAATTTACAATGGTGTTGAGGTTCTGCTTTAAACGCTATTTGTGGGGGACTTTCGGTTTTTGTCATCAATTTTTTTTTCACAAAATTCAGAATCTAGCATTAGAGTTTGGCAATAAACATTTAAACCTGGTGTCAGCCTAGCACATGTTATTCCTGGTGCAAGGAAATGCCCAATTCCAGGGGACTAACGGGAGAATGTAGCGCAATGAAAAGAGATTTGTCCTCAGAAAGAGCAAAAAGAGAGGTCGGGTTGCTGTGCTCGTAGTTAACGGTAAAAAATGATTAAAAAATGATTAAAAAGATTTTAAATAATTATTTACAATTAAAAATAATGTAGAACTGCTTCTACATGGAGAAGTTGGAGAGGTTACGAAGGTACATGCGTGCACAAGGAGCTCAGAACCACTAGTGTTGCTTTTTGAGCAGAGCTATAGAACTGCTTGGTATACATTATTGAGTTCTTGGGGAGGCTCTCTAGTGGAATCTGTCAAAGTATGTTGAAAAAATTGCGCCCTGAAGGTAGACAGAGGATGTTGTATCTTTTTCTTCATTTGGGCCAAAGAAGGACCCTAGGGCCAAAGTAGCCCGCGTTTACGGTATTTAGTCTTTGATTAATGATCACACTGTAAAGTTATGCCAGAATGTGTCGGTATTTATTTCTTTAGTGTTTTGTTTAAGGGGTTGAACTAAAATCTTGAAAATGTCCATATTTTTCCAGTGGTGTTTGTGGAAAATTTTTGTAAGTTTGATCCCACGGCTCAATCAGATTCTCCAGCTTGAAACATCAGTTTTCAAACGAAATTGTTAAAATTTCAATAAGTATATAATGTAATCATTTCAATGAAATAAATTTTCGAAAACGTCCATCAAAGCGATTGTTTCGCATTTGTTTGCTCCTACCGTCAAGAGAGGGCGCCACCAGTAAAGAGACTTTTAAAAAATATGTATTTTTGTTTTGTGTATGCGTTGGCGGGAATGTGATGTGAGTCTGTCTGGAATCGAAGAAGATGGTTAATGTTTGGTGGTGTAAATAAATCGAATAAATCTAGAAAAAACCCCAGAAAAGGAGTCATCTATTGCGTTTAATGTTTTCAGAGTGCAAGTTGGTGAGTTATTAAACTTAGCTTTCCAGGAAAAAGGGTAAGCCAATCATTTTATTATTAAATGAACTTACAAATCAGAACATGGAGGCACCGGCCAGATTTGTTTATTCATTGTTGATGTATGGATGTATGCATCATAAATCGAGTTAAATTCAGTAGATCATTTCCTGGAAAGTAGAATGTTTATTATTCTTACTAGAATCGAAAACGATAATGATCTTAAAAATCGAAACTAGATGTATTCTGAAAATGAAATTTGTCTGAAAGAATTCTTAATCTTTTGATGTGTTTATTATTCTATTATTTGAGTCCAGAGATGTATGTCAATTAATTCAAAAAATATTATTATTACTTGTGAATTCGAAATGCAAGAAATCTGAATTAGTAAATTCAAAGAATTTGTTTATTATTCTGAGTGACTGTATATTCATAGTAACTAATTCTGAAAAGCTGTATTTGAGTTGTATAGTTGCATTAGGTTATTATTTAAAAGATGGCTCCTACTAAAGAAAAAAGTAAAATACCATTAGTGTTCCAAACTCAGATAAAAGAAATCAAAAGGTATTCTGAAAGTGCTGATAATGTAATAGAGTCTAATAATATTCAGAAAGTTCTTGCCTTTAAAGGTAATATATTAAAATGTCTAGAAAGGTTAGAAGACAATTATTATGAGTTTTCTGTTTTGGAAAACTTTGTGGAAGATGTAGAATATGAAAACTTTACTAATTCTAAAGATTTGGCTGATTTGACATTGGAAAAAATTGAGTCATATTTAACTAGTATTAATAGCAAGCTACAATTCGAAGAAGATAAATCGAAAGTGAATGCTTATTCTAACATAAATCTTCCTAAATATGATCTTCCACAATTCGCAGGTGATTTCAACTCTTGGTTGAGTTTTAAATCTATATTCTCTAGTTCAATTGATTCTAATGAATCTTTAACAGATGTTCAAAAACTGCAGTATTTACAAAATGCTGTCACTTCAGATGCTTCTAGATTAATAAAAGGATTCGCAATAACTCATGAAAATTATAAACAAGCATGGGAGACACTGTTGAATCGGTATGATAATCAGAGAGAATTGGCATTTTCCCAATGCAAAAAGTTCTTCTCTCTAAAAAATGTTAAGCCTACTTCAGAATCAATTTGGGCCATGATAGACATTTGTAATGAAGTACTCAGAAATTTTAAAACATTAGGATTAGAATGCAATCAATTGGTAGAACTTCTATTAGTATTTTCTCTTCAAGATAAGTTGGAAGATTCTATCAAAGTCAAATGGGAATTAACCCTTGAAGACAAAGATTTTCCTTCATTAAATAAGTTTCTTTCATTTCTTGAAAAGCAAGCCAGAAGTCTTCAAGGTATCAAAATTACACCACTCAATGAAAAATCAAATAAAGTAACTCACAAGCCTTATTCACTTAAAACTACTGTAGAGTCAGATGACTCATGTAAACTTTGTTCTTCATCTCATTCATTACATAAATGTGAGAAATTTTTAAAGATGAATATAAATAATCGATGGAATTTTGTTAAAAAGTCAAAGTTATGCTTTAATTGTCTGCGAGGGAATCATAATGTTTCATCATGCAAATTTACAACTTCTTGTCGTGCTTGCAGGCAAAGACATCACACCGTACTTCACCAGTTCCAAAGTAGTCCTAGAGAAATCCCTGTCTGTAATTCAAATCAGAATCTAGCTGTTACTAGTGACCAGAATGTAGTTCAGCCATTGGCTACATCTCAGGAACAGTTTTGCCTTGCAGGACAAATGAATGATTCCAATTCAATTTTGCTCTCTACAGCCATTGTTAGAGTTAAGAATAGTCTAGGACAATATGTAAACTGTCGAGCCTTGATTGATGGCGGGTCTCAGACTTCTCTAATTACAGAATCATGCTCAAAAAATTTAAACCTTCCATTTTATGAGTCAGAAAATACTATTTTGGGCTTAGATAACAAAGTTGCTGCTTATGCTACTAAACGAGTCGAACTTCAACTTTCTCCTCATTTTAATCAAGATATCTTTGCCGTAAATGCTTTAGTAGTTAAGGAACTCACTTGTAATTTGCCTAACTTCATAGTTTCAAAATTCGATTGGCCTCACATTAATGGATTACAGTTAGCTGATCCTTCGTTTTTTATTAGTCGTCCTGTCGATATGATTCTGGGAGCTGATATATTCTTTGATTTAATTCAGTATGGAAAAATATCTGGAACTAAAAATCAACCATCTGCTCTAAACTCCAGGTTAGGCTGGTTGCTTTCTGGGAAAGTTTCCACAGCCTGTCAGAGCGAAAGGAAGGTCATGTCTTTAATCAATTGCCATGCGTTGCTCGACTTACAAAATCAAATAGCCAAGTTCTGGGAAGTTGAGTCAATTCCAGATGCTAGTAACCTCTCAGAAGAAGATCATGAAATCGAAAAATTCTACCTCGACCACACAAGGAGAAATCGTGATGGTAGATATGTTGTAAGTCTTCCTTTCAAAAACGACAATGCATTGGGTGATTCTAAAGTCCAAGCCAAGAGACGATTCTTCTCGTTGGAGAAGCGCCTTCAGGGCAATCCAGAGTTAAGAGATAGATATGTAAAATTCATGCAAGATTATGAAAATCTAGGCCATATGCAACTTGTCCCGAATTCAGAACTTTCGAAACCATCTTCTAAGTGTTTTTATTTACCCCATTTTGGAGTTGTTAGGGAACAGAGCGAGACTACAAAGTTACGAGTAGTCTTTGATGCTTCTGCCAAAACTGATTCGAAATTATCCTTAAATGACGTTCTTCATACAGGCCCCAAGTTACAAAATGAGCTATTTAATATTCTGTTAAAATTCAGATGTCACAGGATTGCTTTAACAGGAGATATAGAGAAGATGTTTAGGCAAATTCTAGTTACTGAAGATGATGTGGACTTTCAACGAATATTCTGGAGGGAGAGACCTGAAGAACCGTTAAAAGAGTATCGATTACTCACTGTAACATACGGGACAGCTTGTGCCCCGTATCTGTCCATTAGAACGATTCAGCAGCTAGCTCAAGAAGAAATCAAGCAATTTCCAGAGGCATCTAAAGTTGCTCTAGAGAACTTCTATGTAGATGATCTTCTGACAGGAACAAATTCGAAAGAGGACGCCAAGAAATTAGTAAGTCAAGTAATCGAACTCATGAAGAAAGGAGGTTTCCCGATTCGAAAATGGGCGTCCAATGAATCATCTGTGCTGGAATCATTACCACCAGAATTACGGAGTTCTTCGGGATCTCTGCACATAGAAGAGGATCATTTGATGAAAATCTTTGGAATCATATGGAATTCAACGGAAGACACATTCAGAATCAACATCAGTCCACCAAATGAAGTTAGGCCAACCAAACGGCAACTCTTATCCACCATCGCCAAGATTTATGATCCTTTGGGGTTCCTGTCACCTACGACAATTCAGTTGAAGATCCTGATGCAAGATATTTGGAGAGAAAACATCTCTTGGGATGATCCGGTCACAGACTGCATTTCCGAATCATGGACCCAATTCAGGAATCAAATGAAGCATCTGGCAGAGATTCAGATTCCAAGATACCTTTCAGGAGATGCTACAGCAAAGCGAGTTCTTCTCATAGGTTTTTGTGATGCTTCCCAGCGTGCATACGCTGCTGTTTTCTACTTAAGAGCTGAGCTGGTAACCGGAAAAGTCCATGTTTCAATGATAACATCTAAGACAAGGGTAGCTCCTGTAAAATCGATAACCTTGCCCAGACTCGAACTTTTGGCAGCTCTGCTTCTTTCTGAACTCTACGTTGTTGTGTTAGAATCTCTGAGAAAGGTAATTCAAATCGATAAGTCATTTCTTTTCTCAGACTCCCAAATTGTTTTGGATTGGTTGAAATCATCTCCCAGCAGATGGAAAATCTTTGTTGCCAATCGTATCTCAAAAATTCAGAAAATGACTTCTGAAGCATCCTGGCAACATGTGAAGAGTCAAGAAAACCCTGCCGATTGTGCTTCACGAGGTATTGCAGCTTCCAAGCTAAAAGTTCATAAACTGTGGTGGTCAGGGCCAGAGTGGCTAAGTCAGGATTCTTTACACTTTCCATCAATTGATTTGTCGACTTCCTCTGAAGAAGACGTGAAATGTGAGGAGAAGTCATCCACCGTTCTTACTAATGTCTCAACATCAAGTCAAGGCAGCTATTTTTTGGAAATCATAGCTAGGTATTCATCATTCTCACGTTTAATCCGAGTCATAGCTTGGTGTAAAAGATTCATCAACAATTGCAGATCATCTAGAGTTACTGGTGTGCTAACATCAAAAGAGGTAGATGATGCTACCAAGATTGTTATTCAAACTGTACAAGAATCAGAGTTTCATTCCGAAATTCAACTCTTAAAGAAGAGACATCCTCTTCCCAGCAGCAGCAAGCTTCTGCCTCTGGGTATTTTTCTGGACACAGATGGAATAATCAAAGTTGGAGGAAGATTAAAAAATTCGAGCCTGAGTCCAATTCAAAAACACCCAATCCTCCTTCCTAAGAGCCATCACTTCACTAATCTGGTCATTCAGTATTTTCATCATATCAGTTTGCACAGTGGACCTCAACTTACCTTATGCTGCATTCGACAGAAATTCTGGATTCCTTCTGGCAGAGGAGTAGTCGGAAGACTTTTATCCAAGTGCCAAACCTGCTTTCGCTTCAGAGCCAAATCGAGTGAGCAGCTCATGGGGAATTTGCCTGCAAATAGGTTCAGCGCTGGCAGAGCGTTTTTAAACGTTGGCATCGACTTTGGAGGACCATTCATCACCAAACCCAACGTTCCCCGAAGCAAAGTAAAATTAAAATCCTACCTAGCGCTCTTCATTTGCATGGCAACAAAGGCTGTGCACCTTGAGGTTGTTTCGGACCTCTCAACAGATGCCTTTTTGGCAGCATTCCGGCGCTTCATATCCAGACGAGGAAAACCTATCAACATGTTTTCCGACAATGCAACTAACTTCAAAGGAGCCTCTTCATATCTAAAGGAACAGTTCAAGCTAATCAAATCTGTTGAAGTGCAAAACTTTGTAACTCAAGAATCCATTAAATGGCACTTCATACCCCCCACGGCACCTCACGTCGGCGGACTCTGGGAAGCTGGCATCAAATCGACCAAGCAGCTTCTAATTAAAACAATGAAATCAGCTGTTCTGAACTTTGAAGAGCTTGTGACATTGGTAACGCAGATTGAAGCATGCTTAAACTCAAGGCCTCTAACTCCTCTGTCTAATGATCCTCAAGACTTGCAACCTCTTACGCCAGGACATTTCTTGATTGGTGCTCCAATGACTTCTTTTCCAGAAGAGGTCCCTTCACAACCAGCGTGCTTAAGGAAGCGATGGAATTTAATTCAACATCTCCGAGGTCAGTTCTGGAGGAGATGGCACCTGGAGTACCTAAATCACTTACAACAAAGAACCAAGTGGAAGAAACCAAGACGAAACCTGAGAGTCAACGATTTGGTCCTTGTGAAGGAGGACAATCTCCCACCTCTGCAATGGAGCCTAGGCAGAGTTGTTCAAGTATTTCCAGGAGACGATGGTGCTGTTCGAGTCGTGGATGTCAAGACCCAACGATTACAATTCAGACGCCCTATTACCAAGTGTTGCCTACTGCCAACGGAAGACTGAACTGATAGTCCAGGCGGGGGAGTATGTTTGCTCCTACCGTCAAGAGAGGGCGCCACCAGTAAAGAGACTTTTAAAAAATATGTATTTTTGTTTTGTGTATGCGTTGGCGGGAATGTGATGTGAGTCTGTCTGGAATCGAAGAAGATGGTTAATGTTTGGTGGTGTAAATAAATCGAATAAATCTAGAAAAAACCCCAGAAAAGGAGTCATCTATTGCGTTTAATGTTTTCAGAGTGCAAGTTGGTGAGTTATTAAACTTAGCTTTCCAGGAAAAAGGGTAAGCCAATCATTTTATTATTAAATGAACTTACAAATCAGAACAGCATTCATACATACAATCCGTCAGGTTAAAATTTTCATTAGCTATATAAAATTCAATAATATCTGATTTTTAAGGTGTATTATCCTGAACTGCATAAGTAAATGTTAGATATTTGTAAAAACCTTCAAAATGTTAATTTATCTAAATTGGATTTTATTAATTTTTCTTTTAAATTATTTAAATTTGGGCACAGTACTCATGACAAGTGAGGCACATACGGTAGATTTTTTTTTCTTCTTTTATTACATAGTACCATGCGGCACTTCCTCTGGCTGTGATGCTTACTCAAGAAAATACCAAAACTCAAATTTTTCTACAAATTAATCTCTCCATAGTAAGTTTTTACTTCACTACAACACTTACTGAAAGTAACTTGTTCTAGCATTGAAGTACAAACATGGTTTTCCAATAACAAGGTAAACCCTCCTGAGACATTGTGCCTTTTTTGTTAAAATTGGTAATTTACTACTTGGGAGACAATAGGGTCCTTCTGCTTTGGTATTGTAAGTTTCGATGTTCATGGTAAGTTTTTTTATTTTGAATACTTTTTAAGTATTTCTATTCATTCATTTCAGATGTAAACATTTCTCCTTAAATCATCTATTGAACCACCTAATAATCATGAAAACTTTTATCATTGGCTTTTAAGGATCCTTTAAAAGCAATTCGTGCACTTGAAAAGTACACAAACATTCTGCTGTAATTTACTTCAAATGTGGACGTATATATAGTTTCACCCAAATACTATAACAAAATGAGTGGTTTTAGGAACATTGTTGAGGATTTTACATGGGGATTAGAAGTTATTAAACAAACCCACAGCCTCATGTTGAGTTTTTATAAATTTATTTTTATTTTTCCCATTGTCATAAATCCCCCTCACCTACTTGGACAAGGAGTTGGATTTATTGAACTATGAAATATTAGGTAATTAAAAAAATCATAGCTTCATAGCATATGATATTTCTTGAATTCAGAAACTATTTCTTTGTGAATTTCGAAGCAGTTTGGCTTTATCCATAAAGCCTTGATGCAGTCCAGATTACATTTTGGTACAGTAACATGCCGCTTTCATTATTATTATAGTACTGCCAAAAGTACCCATGTAGTATTTTCATCTTTCATTCCTTATAAGCTGAAAACGGAATCCGTAGTATTTGTAATCAGCTTCCTTCTAGGTACTCATACACACGTTTTTTTACTCTGTTCATTAGATTCTATCAGTGAAGAATTAATGAGCAAATTATGACATTATATATTCTTGAATTCGAAACTTGTGTTAAGCAAAGTAAAATGCACTTTTTTGCACTGACTTCAGACTCCAATATTATTTTTATAGCATTTAAAAAAAAAAAAAAATATTCAAATATGTTTTGGTGTTTTTTAAAAATAGTAATTTAATTTTTTTTATTTATGCAATGGAGAAATGAATTAAATAAAAAAAAATTAATAGGTAAATTAATTTCATCCCCTTGGGAGGAGCAAATACCTCTGTGCCCACCCCCTTAAAATCCGCTACTGCTTATACACCAATAACGTGAACATTATCACGTTTGTTTCAATGTTTTTTTAAAGTCATTTTCCTTTCCATATTTTTATTGTGTGGAGAATTTCTCGAGATAATTGTCTTCCTCCTCTCATCTTGCTCACCATCTTGAGCATGCATGATGATTTATGGTTAAACATGCTGCTGCATTTTGGGCTACTCTAACTACGTGTAATTCATTTTTGAAGCCCTATTATCCATCGTGGTTTGTATTTCATTGATTACAAAAGCTCTGTAGTTGTTACAATACAAAGCGTGTTTATCTATTCCCCCCTTTCCAGGTTGTATAAATGTAGCCACATCAGTAAGTCAATACTAATCATTGCTGTTCTGTTGTTCAAGTACTGGTTTGACTGAACAAAATGGTGAAGTATGCTTTATGATATCTCTTTTCTTTTTTTCAATATTTTGTGTTACTTAGTCCTTAAGAGAAAAAGAGCGAGAACGGAGAAAGAAAATGATCAACAGGAGAAGGTGGATAAAAGAAATTGTAACAGAAACAGAAAGTGATGAAGAATCTGAGCAAGATGAACTGATACGTCACAAACCATCAAAAGCAGCAAAAAAGGTAAGAATGATTTTTTAAACTTCTAATCGAGATTTTGAGTTTGGTTCTGATATTGTGGAAGAGAATAGACACTCAACTATGAGCATTCTGCACTATTTTATAATTTATGAACAGTGGAGAAAATGATAAAATCATACCTCTTCCTTCACTGAAACCAACTTCACTGTAATTCATTAACTGTCCACTTTCAAAAATGCAAAATCATTAGCAGCATTTTCTCGCATAACTGTTTTTGCTTGCTTTGACGAAATTGTTCTTTGTAACTCCAATACATGTGTACAAAAATGTCAGTGTAAATATTTAATTTACAATGCTGGATTTATTCAAGCATTAGTCCCTATCATCAGTAGCAATCTACACCAACAATATCTACTGGTAACAAAACTTGAATAGCACCTTGTTTTGCTTTAAAATTAACTGCTCCCAGTAGACGATCTAGAAAGTAAAGCCATTTTTAGTAATGCTTTACTCTGATTCATTTTAACTTAAAACCTTGAAAACATTTTCAATTCTGCTGATATGATTTAACAAAAGCAGCAAAAAGCAGACGTTATGTCCCACATGTGATAGGTCTATATTTGATTTCAAAATGTGTAATAATAATAAGCAAAAATTTTTAGCCTAAATTTTTTTGCTTGTGTGGTTTCTTAGGAAAAAAAAATTGTTTTTTACTTTTTTTAAATATTATTTTGATGCTATAGAGCTATCACCTGCAGGACAAAATGTATGATTTTGAGCGATTGTCTAATTTTCTGTGAAATGGCCCACTATTTGTTTCTTTTTGAAACTAACAATAAAATATAGTTAGTAGGAAAGCAAAGGATAGCCCAGTAGTGACGTTTTGGTACCGCTTTATGCTTCTTTGCCACAGACCCAGGTTTGTTTCCCGGGTTGGGAATGGTCGCTTCAGACATTTACTCCTTCAGTGGGTCTGTAAAAGGAGTACAAAACATGTGGGAACATAACACTGGGGGTTTCTGTGTTTGGTTGACCACCTAATCCGAACATCAGTCTTGCACCCTAGAGCCCTTAGTGCACAAAACCTGATATGAGTAAAGTGGCTACCATGATCTGTTACATCACTAACAAGTAAGCCAACCCAAGTGTCATTCACTGATCAGGAAAAACTTTGCACATCGATAGAACCGTTAAAAATATTGAAACCGTGTTTTTTTTCCTTTAAATCAGCAATCAACACTTTTCACATGGTGAAATTTACCCATGCATTTTAAGTTACTGGAATATACTGAGTGGTAAGAAAAGAAATAAAAAATCTTTCAAAATTCTTCTGACACCATTCTTGCTTAATCTTATGAAATATTGTTTTTTGTTTTATGGTGGAATATAAATTGAAAGTTGCAACTGCAACAAATTAAGTCTATGGAAAACATGACTGTTTTGTTCATTGATTAAAAATGGATAAAAATACTTTTTCTGTGATTTCAAATGCAAAGCAACATTTAAAAAAAACCGAGAGACAAAGGAAAAGTAGAATATGCTTTATAACGAGGTAAATATAACGAGGTAATAATAAGCTTTATAACAAGACACAATGTAATGAGGGGTTACTGTATTAGGTAATTTAGAAAATCATAGCATATGAGATTTCTTGAAGACTTAAGGATTTATTTCTTTTCAAATTTCGAAGAAGATGCTGCTTTGTTCATAAAGCCATGATGCAAAGTTAAGATTGCATTTTAGTACAGAGTACCTACATGCCATTTTTTCATTAATATTATAGTATTGCCAAGTAAGTATTCAAGTAGTTTCATTCATCTTTCATACCTTATAAGCTGAAAAAATAATTAATAATTTCACAATTAGCTTCCTCCTAGGAACTTATACACCCTTTTTTTTAGTTTGATCATTTAGTTTGTTTAGTTTCTATGAGAGAAGAATTAATGGACAAATCGTGATTGTACTCTTGATTTGTTGACAAATTGAGGTTGTGTGGGACCAGACTTAATTTTCTGGACATCGATCATGTAGAAACATTTGATTTTGAAAATCTGTTTACCAACATCCCACTTGATGAACTTCTCTTTGCCGTTACTGAACTGATCAAAATAGTCAACTCTTCGCTCCAAATAAATGAGGAATTTTTTCTCAAACTTTTCAAAATTTGCATCTTTAACAATTTTTTCAAAAATGGTAATTCCTGCTTTCAACAAATCAATGGTATTGCAATGGGGGTGCTAACTGTAGTTCTACCCTAGCAAACCTTTTCCTTTTATTTTATGAAAGGAAATTTTCTATTGATAATCCTGATATTGCTCCTTTTTGTTGCAGATATATTGATGGTTTATTGTGTATCAACTACCCCAATTTTTCTGAACTCAGCAAAAAAATCCATCATAACTCCCTTACATTAAAAAGACTAGTTTTAATAGTAAAATTTTTAACTTTCTTGACGTTAAAATTAATATTGAATCCCACTGTGAAACCACCATTTATGATAAAAGATGCAAGTTTAGTTTCAAAGTTAACTGTTTGCTAAGTTTTTCTTCTTGCCTCAGTAAAAATTTTTTTATGGTCATCATAGTTTCACAAGTCATCAGAATCAAAAGAACTTGCAACACCATTACAGCTTTCAACCATGAAATTTTTCTACTTAAAAAAAAATTACTTGAAAAGAATTTCCCAAATAATCTCGTCCACAACGTTTTTGCTGGTATAGCCTTTGATCAACACTTTGCCTCACTGTAAACCATTTAACTGCTTCTAATGAAAGGACTTTTCTTTAGCAAACCACAACATGTGGACTTTAGTTAATGACGCTTTTTCGGTCGGCTTTGCTCGTTTTATGGAACTGTTTTTATTAATAAATATCCTTTTATTTGAATGGATCTACCTTTTATCAACTGGAATGAACACTGACTTGCCAGACATGGTACTGAGCTCTCACCTGGAATATTAAGTAAGACCTTTGAATTTCTGCTGGTGGTACGGTGGAGGACTATTATTGATAGCCATTGCCTTCTAATAGTTGAGACGAAACCCCAGTGTATAGTTTTAGGTCCTAGTTCCAAGAAATCTTGTGTTCATTTTTCGCATACTGTGTGTTTAGCCATATGTATTCCTGAATGCTAGCTTTTTCGGAACTGGACATCCTCGCTTTAGTTTTTAGTTTAAAATTTTGGGTCTGTTGACCTTAGAATGAAGGTTCCACTGCTGAGGAGTTCTGGCTTCATCAACTGAGACTGCTGCATCAACCAAACTGCTCCTAGTTAACTATTTCCTGAGCCAGGCTGCTCCCAAGTCACTATTATCCTGTACCTGAGATTGCTCCAAAATTGGGTTTCAGCTGGCACATCCCTGCTATTCAATAAATAAAAATTAAACTAACCTTTCTAAATAATTTATTTAAAAAAATATGAACAAATCGCAGTAACAATGATTGCTTCTAAATTGATTACTTTATTTGCATATAATTATATCCATTAATAATGACCTACCATAAATAACAAGCACATATTATTTGCAATACACATTTTTTTTTTTGAAAGAAGGTTATTTTCAGGATTTATAAATTTTTTCCCTTATAGTGGTTTCTTTTCTGATTGGAACTGAATAGGGAAATATACTTTTGTTTTGTTGCAAAATAAACCTCAAATTATCCGGCCCGGTGGAAAATTCGAATTTTCCGGCATGCTGGTCAACCTCGCTTTTTTCCGGCATGGTGGATAATGTGGGGTAATACGTTATTTGAAGGACCATTGAAAATTCTCTCCTTAACCTTAGCTTCAATATATCTTGAAAATTTCACTCTAAGAAATTGCAAAACTTTCTTTGTTCACACCTTTCATGGAGTTCTTCATTATTCCCAACAGAATGAGCATGGATAGAAGCAGAATGGGTGGATCTACAAGAATCTCATTTTGGCCATGCTTCTTCCCAGAATTTAAACTTCTGGAAGTCCATTTGGGCTCTATGTAGGGAGATTTTTTAGCTCAGCCAGGGGTCAAAGTTCAGAAGATTGTCAGTCTCATGGGGCGGGGGGTGCTTTTATTTGCCAGGAAAAAAGAGCATTCATGAGCTTTCAGTAGGCTCTGTACCTTGAAACCAGAGCTAATCTCAACTTTTATGGTAATTTTTGTGTTTAGCAAGGTTTTGATAAAAAATTACAAAATACTTCGGTAATAGCTATTTTTTGAGCCCAATGCATTTTCGGCGTTGGGCAGTGTTCAGGGTACCCCGATATATATCAGATATATATTTCGAAAATGTCATGATATTTTAATATTTTCAATATTTATTTTTAACAACAGTATTTTCAATATAAAATTATATTAATCATAGTAGTATTGTTCATTTATTATTAAAAATAACCAAAAAGTTGTGTTCTATATTTTTATGATGTGTATTAATTCATCATTAGTATAATAAAGTAACATAACATTTCTTTTTATTTCATATTAATAAAATTATTAGTAATGTAACAATTTTATTTTATATTAAAAGTTCCTAATTAAATGTTGGTCGAAAAAAAAAAGTCAAATGACTGTGCACCGACTAATGCATTTTTTATTTAAAATCATATAACTGTGTAAAAGTAGCTAACAGAAGAAAAATGAGCAAAACAGCTGATTCTAAAGTAACTCCATAAAAATTGATTAAAATGTAAAATGAAATGTTAAATATAAATAATGAAGTAAACCTTAATTTTAAGTCTAGATCAAAGTTTCCCAAATTGTGGTCCACGGGTTCTTGGTGCTATCTTGCTAAAGCATTAAATATAATTGAGATTAAAGGACAAGTAACGATATTTTAGGTGAAATGATGAACAAGAGCGATGAGCTTGTTGTAGCACTGGTGCAAGTGGAATAAGTTGATGTTTTTTTTTTCTGTATTAACAGAAAGCATACGTTTTTAGTATTATAATTACACTTAAAGCATTAAAAATAAATTGATTGCGATGAATGAAACTGCTTGAATTTTCCCGGGACTGGTGACCGATAGCGAGCAGAGGGCGGTGGCTTCCTATCATTGAGGCAAATGTGAGGACAGGGAGCACTGTGAATGCTATACAGATCCTAATCACAACATTACTACGCCTGCCAGGGTAGGTTTGTCCAAACCATAGTTGATAATTACAATTCTAATACCCCATGAAAATACAGCTCATATGAAAAATTAACACATTAGGCTAACTGTTTTGTTCACTAACTTCAAAAGTTCATTTTTATTTGTGAACTTGTTACAGAAATTTGGCGATAACATTTTTATTCCTAATTGAATTTCAAGTCGAATTTTACTGCCATAACTTGTTTGCCTAGAGTCATTATTTTTTTTTATTCTTGGAGAAAATTCCTAAGGTTTTAGAGAGTTTATAAAAGTTTCCAAAACTTCCTTCCTTCTTTTTTTCGAACTTAGAATGTCATCCCGTTATTTTACTGGTGCACGAATTGTTCCCTAGAGCCTATATTCCCTGTGTGGTGACCGTCATATAATTGAAGAGGCAATGTTACTGGATAGCACAAATATGATAGAAACACTTAATTTACTTTATTCGAATATACACGTATTTACAGTATTAAACATGGCGCTGCTCTGCGTTCCGGAAGCACAAGATAGAAGTTAAAGTACATAGAGAAGGCGCGACACTAGCGCCGCCGAATAGAGAAGAGGAGAGTCCTCACAGTCTCCCCCACTTAATTAAGAAACCCCCTTAAGACAATTGATAGTCCCTTAGGTATGAAGGAAGTCTTATATTCCTTTGAGAACGGCGAGGCAGTGGCACAGCAGGTTGGCTGGTATTCTGGGATGCCTCGGGAACATTCTGGTTGTCACAGGAGATAGCAGGAGCTTTCTCTGGAATCCGTGGAACATCAAAAACCACAGTACGTTGTCTTGAATCAGTGGAAACATTAGAACGGCACTCTCGAGAAGGGTTCTCCTCAAGGCGCAATGGCACACCGGTCGAATGCAGTTGGTTAATATGTCTTTTCAGTTGTCGTCCGGAATCTAGCCTAATCAAATAATGGCGTGAACCAAACTTTTTTTATCACTTTTCCAAACTGCCAGACGTTTCGGTTGTTCATGAAGACTCGAACCTGGACTCTCTCCCCCACTTTAAAAGATCTCACAGGACCACTGGAAATTTTTGATGTTGTTGGATGATATGGGAAGATAGAGTTCAAGCGAATACGAAATTCTCTGTTTAGATATAATTCAGCTGGAGTTTTGCCACAAGCTAGAGGGGTTGCTCTATAGCGAAACAATATGTTTTGAACCTTGAATGGTATTGAAGTTTGTTCGAGGAATGAAGCTTTTAATTTCCTCTTTAAGGTTTGCACATTTCTTTCTGCAAGACCATTTGTTGCAGGGTGCCCTGGAGCTATAAACTTTTGGAAAATTCCATGATTGGAACTGTAGGTGTGAAATTCGTCACTTTGAAAAATTTGAGCATTATCGGATACAATAACATATGGATATCCATGAGAAGAGAAAATTTTTTCAAGTAGAAGGATAGTTTTAGAACTTGTTGGGGCATCTCTGATAACTTCAACTTCTGCCCATTTAGACTTGGCATCGACACACACCAAGAAGTAGTAATTTTCGAACGGGCCAGCATAGTCGATGTGAATTCTGTCCCAATTATTTGCTGGAAGTTCCCATGGATGGATAGACACCTTTGGTGGATTTGACTTTGTTAGTGCACATCCTTTGCACCCTTTGACTAATTTTTCTATGTCGGAGTCAATTCCTGGCCAATAAACATATTTTCTTGCGAGTTGCTTCATTTTCGTTATTCCCAAATGAGTTTCGTGAAGTTCCTCTAGTATTGTAGAACGTAAACCTTTTGGAATTACGACTCTGTCCCCTCGGAAAAGAATGCCATCAAGCAATGTAAATTCTGAATCTTCGCAAGTGTTGTTTAGCTTCTTTATTATTTCCTTAAGTTCTGTATCTTGTCCTGTTTCAGTCTGGACGGTCAGCGATATTATTTGTTGACTTGAAATCTGGAATATATTTTCGGCGTATACTTGATTTGCTTCTTCGCCTATGAATTCATCAACTGACATTTCGGGCTTTTGAACTGGTGCCCTGGACAAGCAATCAACATTTTGATTTTCAGATCCCTTTTTGAATTGTACAGAGTAATCAAAACTTGATAAGTAGGAAGCATATCGAAGCAATCTTGCTGAAGTCATCCGAGGAAGAGCCTTGTGCGGGTGAAAAATTCTTGTTAGTGCTTCATTGTCGGTAACCAGCTTGAAAGGTTTGCCAAATACGTAGTTGAAGAACTGCGTCACACCGAAAATGATAGCTAATGCCTCTCGATCTAACTGGCTGTAATTTTGTTCAGAACTGGTGAGTGCACGAGAAGCATAGGCAATAGGTCGTTCTACGCCTTCTGTAGAGTGACTCAGTACTGCAGCAATTCCAGTAGGGCTTGCATCAGTAGTCAGGATAACTGGTAAACTGGGATCAAATGGAATTAGTACCCGATCACTGCAAAGTTCACATTTCAGTTTTATAAATGCTGATTCGCAACTGGCGCTCCAAAACCAAGGTGCATTTTTCCTAAGTAGACATCGAAGTGGATATGAAATAGTTGAAAAGTCTGGAATGAAACGGGAATAATAAGTTACAAGTCCCAAAAATCGTCTGATTTCATCGGTATTTGATGGCCTTGGCATTTCTTGAACAGCACGGACCTTCTCTGGAGATTTGCTTATCTTGTTGTATTCAATAACATGTCCGAGATATTCGATTTTCTCTTGAAAAAATGAACATTTTTGTTTGTTTAGGTGTAGGTCATAATCATACAATCTTTGTAAACAAAATTCTAAATTCTTCGTACATTCTTCTAGTGTTTCCCCGTGTACAATGATATCGTCGAAATATGATTCTGTTTTCGGTAGACCTTTAAGAATTTGAGAAAGAATGCGATTGAATTCGGATGGAGCCGTCTTGATTCCGAAACTAAGCCTATGCATGCGATAGGTACCACGATGTGTTGAAATGGTTTGGATCATGCTGCTGTCCTCGTCAACATTTAGATGAAGGTAAGCTTTGAAAAGGTCTAATTTACAAAAATATCTGGAATTACGGAGGCTATGAAATACATCGTCTATTCTTCTTACTGGGTGATTTGATTGAATTAGACGTTCATTTACACCACATTTGTAATCGACACATAATCGGACACCACCATTTGGTTTGGGAATGACTACCAATGGCGACCCCCAGTCACTTGCAGGAACTAATGATATTACTCCATCTGCTTCCAGAGAGTCTAACTCTTTGTTGACACGTTCCCGGAGAGCATAAGGAACGTCACGTTCCCTTGTAAAAACGGGTTTTACTCCGTCTCGAAGTTGAAGAGAAACTTTGAAATTGGGAACACATCCGACTCGTTCTTCGAAAAGTGGTGAAAATTTATCCATGAGTGCATTGATAGGATTAACCTGGTGAACAGGTGATCTTTGAACTGAAGTATTCGATGTATCTGCGTCTATTTGTTGAAGATCAATTCCTAATCCTCGAATCCACTGACGACCAAGAAGAGCCGCACATCCTGCTGGAACGATGTGAAGTTCTCCAAAAATTTTCTTGCCTCGGAATGCAACATTAACATGTACTTTTCCTTTAGATTGAATGATATCCCCAGAATATGTGCGAAATGCAATATTAGAATTTTCTAAGGGTAAATTTAAATTTAGGCGATTGAAATCAGTCTCTGACAATAGTGAAAATTTGGCTCCGGAATCGACTTCAAAATTTTGTAACTTCCCGTTGAGATGAACAGGAACTATGTACTTGTCAGTATCCTGAGAAACTTCGAATAAATCAATGACTTTAAATTGTGTGGAAGAGCAGTCTATAGAATTAATCCCGTATGTCATTTCTTGATTGTATGCTTCAGGCGTAACAGTGTGAAGAGAATTCATGGAACTGGAATTATCTGGCTGGCGTGGCATCTTTAGTAGAGTTGTAATACAGACTTTGCTGACGTGTCCTATTTTTTTACAGGATCCGCATTTCAATTTCTGTTTATTGATTTTACATTCTTTCACTTTATGGTTATTCCTGCCACATCTTATGCAAAGATTTCCTATGCCTAGAGCTTTATAATCCGGTTTTTGCCTTTGATAATTAGATAAAGAACTGGAACGATTTTTTTGACGTGGACGTGAAGAAGAACTGGAAATTTTATTAGTATCAAATGGCGTTTGACGTGAAGAATTTTTTTGTGTAAGTTCTTTACTTTCGATTTTTGAAGCTTCGAGAGCAATTGCTTTTGACAGAATATCATCGAAGGTTGTTTTATCCGACTGTAATATTTGTTCACGCAACCAATCGTCACGTAGGCCACGAATGAATTGTGCACGTAGGAACACATCTGCAATTTGGACAGATTTTTCACATTCACATTTTACTGAGAATTCACAGTCGGCTACATCGCGCTGTAAAGCGGCGACAAATTCTGCAATCGATTGACGATCTTCTTGGTAAATATTTAGAAAATAATGCTGCGAAACAACAACATTCCTTTTTGGTATCAACATTTGTTTAAATGCTTTGACTAAATTCTCGTATTCTAGCTGCTTGACAGGCTTTTCCGGTCCAAGGAAAGCTGCTAAGTTGTTGTAGTGTGTCGAACCTATGGACACGCATAAAAGTTGAGAAATTTTTTCATTGTCAGTAACGCCTTTCATAGTGCAGTAATTATCAAAACGTTCTAAATAGCATGAAAATTTTTCGCGTTTGGAATCAAAATTCTCGAACGGAGATACATTGACTAAATTTATTGAAGTTTCATTTGAATGTTCTTTCGACAAGTGCTTTTCGATTTGTGCTAACATTGCCTGTTGCTGCTGGGTAAATGCAGCCATGAATGTATTGAACTGTTCAGCATCCATATTTTGAAAATAAAGTCACAGTTTGAAAAGAAAAAACAAATAAGAATACCTGGAGAATCTTCAATGTTGAAACGAATTGACGGCTGTTTTCGATTTCGCCGAATTGTAAACTTTTACGTTTTCTTGGTCATTTCTTCCTTATTTTCTTCCATCGTCGCCAACTAACTGTGGTGACCGTCATATAATTGAAGAGGCAATGTTACTGGATAGCACAAATATGATAGAAACACTTAATTTACTTTATTCGAATATACACGTATTTACAGTATTAAACATGGCGCTGCTCTGCGTTCCGGAAGCACAAGATAGAAGTTAAAGTACATAGAGAAGGCGCGACACTAGCGCCGCCGAATAGAGAAGAGGAGAGTCCTCACACCCTGCATGCATAGCATGTGTTTGTTGACCCGCCACGATGATGTGGCGTCATAGTAAAGATGTTGAGTAAATTTTTGCTGTGTGCATGTGGGAAACAATTTTAAAGATTTGAGTTTTATATTGTAAACTGGGGAGTGTTCAGTTGTTTCATCAATATAATTTATGCATGCTTTTTGATATATATCATGCCATCGCATAGGGGATTGGGAATGCTATTTAAGTGTAAACTCTCAATCAATCAATTTCTTATTTTTTTACCATGTTGTGACTGCAGTCCGATGTTTTGCTGAGGCGCTGAGATTGGGTCCCGGGAACTGAGTGCTCCTGATTGAATGTTCCACATTGTATAGTGAATTCTTTTTGAATGATGTAGGAAGTTTTTGTTAAGCCCAGTTAGAAATGCAGGCATGTTCCAGTAGTTGCCGTGAGATGTCTTTTTAAGTGAGGGATTTTCTTTCTAAAAATTAGAGTTTAAATCAAGTCCTTTTTGCTGATAAAAGGCCTAGCAAGCAGGACCATTGAATATTCATGCTCGAGAGCCGGATTGGATGTCCGTTAGATTTTTTCATTGGATGGATGGTTCCTGTTGTCCGAGAGAACAAGCTTCTTTTTTTTGAATTCAGCATGGTGGCATGGAATGGCCACAGACGATTTTGATATGGGATCCAAATTGGTGGATTGAGCCTTCACATGTTGTGTCAGCTTTTAAGGAAGTAATAGGTTGTTTGGTATGAACTTTTAACTTGTTCGTCTGAACTGTTCTGTTTTTGGCATAGGACTCAAATTAGTACTTGTATTAAACTAGTCATGTGAATTTTACTGGAACTGTAATGATACTATTTTAAGACATGTTTCCTACTGATATTTTAGGGGGGATTTTTTTTTAGTCAGTTGTTGGGGAACTTAAATTTTGTTTACACTTGTTAATATTTCCTTGTTTTGATATATTTATTGTTCAATAAAATGTTTATTTAATTATTAAATATGTGTCTGTAAATGCTTTCTTCCCGAGCTGATCATTCCACAAATTTTCAGTTGGGCTTTGCTTGCTTAAAACCTGCTTTTAGTTCTTCGAACTTTGGGTTTTGATTGAGCTATCACATTAAATTCCCAACATAACTGAAAATAATAATGTAAAAAATAAAAACCAGACAAGAGCTCTGAAAAATATACAGAACAATGAATAAATAAATTTGAAGGTAAAAAAGTGTAAAAAAAAGATTAACAATGTCAAATCATTTTTTTTTTTGCTCACGCTGGGGGGGGGGGGGGTGAGGATTTGGTCCGCAGAGTTTGTATTTTTTCGGAGGGGGTACACGGAGGTCTGAAGTTTGGGAACCTCTGGTCTAGATATTACAATAATAATGTTAGAAAATAAAAAGTGACTTGAGGATGCATTTACAATTTTGAAGACTTTAGTTTGTGCTGATTGAAAATATCGGATATACAAAATATCCAATATACATGTATATCAAAATATTGGATATTTTTGATATTTTTTAAAATATCATGATATTTTCGAAGCTTGGTAGTGTTATTGTTCTTCTGGAGGTTATTCAAGTAGTGGTTTGACAGAACAAAATGGTGAAGTAGGCTGTGCGATGTCTCTTTTTTAAAAAAAAGTATTTTGTGTTATTTAGTTCACAAAGAAAAAAAAGCAAGAGCCTATGAAGAACACGATTGAGAATACAATGAATAAAGAAGGAAATGAAAGTGCAAAAGAACCTGAACTGGAAGAAGTGATGAACATGCCTATCACCCGGAGTGAAATGAATGAAACTGTGCGGTGGCTAATGAAGCGTCACAAGCCTCCAAAGATGGCAAGAAAGGTAAGAAAGATATTTATGAAAATCTAATTGAGATCTTCCATTTGGTTCTGATCAATAAATATTGTTAAAGAGGATGGACACTGAACTATGAGCATTCTGCTCTATTTCATAATTAATCAGCTCTAAAAAAGTCATTCCTCTTCATTCACTGAAACTAACTTCATTGTAATTCATCGACTGTCCACTTTAAAAAATGTAAAATCATCAGCAGCATTTTCTCACATAACTTATTTGTTTGCTTTGAAGAAATTGTTCTTAGTAACTCTGGGGGATGAATGTGCGTAATAATACCCCATACTTGCCAATTCTACTGTTTTTAATGGGAGACTGCCTTTTTGTACTTCCATCTCCTGATTTGCCAGTTTTTTAGAAAAATTTCAACCGTTTTAAGTTTCTTAAATTAATTATCAAAATGTTTCACTTTCTTCTCAATAGTCCCGTTTTTAGTCATCTGCCAATGTCAGAGGAGATTAGAACTCCATATAATGCGTAAGAATATGGACTGAAACCATTTTCCTCCCTAGGGATAGGAATTCTGTGACAACTATGCAAGAGCTCTAAAACAGATTTTCTAAACAACTTGCAAGAAAGCTATATTATAATGATTCTGTGCCACTTCTTTCCTAAGCATAATATGTAGGTACGCCCAAAGCCGTATCCAGAAATTTTTTTCGTGAGGGGCCCGGATTAGCACATTGCCCAACACACACACCATATAGTATATATAGACACACCAAACGCATAAAAATGTTAACATAGAAGACTTTTTATCTCGATTTTTAACGATTCCACTGTTTGGACTGTTATTTTATTTTAATTTCTTATTATTTTTCTTATTCACCTTGTAGTGGTAAGGATAACACGAGGGTGTCCCTTTAAGTCGGATGTAGAACATCCATAATTTCAGGGGGTCCGGGGGTTTCTCCCCCCGAGAAATTTTTGAAAAAAAAAAAAATCTGTATTTTGAGGCCTTATATTAGGTAATTGAAACAACGAAAATATGAAAAAAAAATAGGCAAACAAAGTTTTTTAAAAGTTATACATCCTTTTTCCAATCAAGATCAAACAAAATAAAAATTGCTTGCTCGACAAATCATGGAAAGTAATGGACAGAGAGGAAAAACGAGAGAGAAGAAAAGAGAAGCACCCCGTCATCTGCTCATATCGACTTTTAGTGAAGTTTGTTTTTGATCACTCCCCCTACCCTCACTTTTTTTCATTAACTGCCCTACAGTATGAAAATTGTACAAAATAGTTTAAAAGAAATAGTGTAGACATGCAGAAAATAAGAACAGAAGGGTAATATTCTGGTCATTTGGACAATTCATACTTTATTTTCTTGATGAGATACAAAATTGAAGAACTTTTCAAGGAATTTCAAAAACTTAAATAATTTTCAGACTCTCGAACAGTTGAAATTATTTGAAGCTCTTATAACTTTGTAAGACACACCCGTTTTAAGTTAATAAATGCAACGAAATATTTCTCGAAACAAACTTTTTTTTTCAATCACAAGTAGTGCAGAAAATAAAAAAGAGTAGAGTAAGTGTTATTTTTTTTCTCATACTTAAGGTATTAACAGTATGCCGTAGAAGTAAGAAAAAAAATTAAAAAAAACAAGCAATAACAAAAGAACTTCCATGATACTGAAGCATTAAATAAATGCAAGACATGAAACATATCAGTCACAAAAATGATCTTGAAAATTATGCTACAAAAACGCGAGAATCGTGATTTTTGCATTTTTTACGCAGGATGTATCAAGGAGCTCAATTTGGCACATCTTGGTAACAAGATACTCGCCTAATTGGAAACTAGGGGCCCAGCCTTTGGGGAGTCCCCGGCTCAAAATCAGTACAGTGTAAGTTTTATAAGAGTTTTAGGGGGAGGAGGGCAGGGTCGTGTACAGAGGGGAGAAGGGACACCTTTTAGTCCGGTCCTGAGCTGAAATGGGGCCCAATATCTTTAAACCTAGGGTTCAAAATATAGGTAAACAATATGGAGGGGGTACCCAAAAAAGGTATTTGTAACAGCCCCAAAATTTCTGTGCACGCCCCTGGAGGAGGAAGTGCACAGAAGTCAGTTCGGCAGACTTGAAAAGTCTGCTGAACCAGACTTTACCAAAACTGACAAAGGGCCTGCCTTGACCCTGGACTGCCCTGAATTGAATTGGGAAAGAGAACAGGAAGTCCTAATTAAAGGTCTAAATTTCAAGTGTGCCTTGCGGCTAATGAGAAATAGAATTGCTTTTTCTGTATTTCTTCAAAATATTATAAATCTTGAATAGTAGCAAAATTAAGAATAAAAAAAACTTCGTTATTCTCCTTTTCTGACATTAGGAATTAAAAAAAAACCGTCTTCTGTTTCACGGTACAGAACATTTCGGGTTTCGGGGGGGGGGGGCGGGCCCGTCAGGCCCCCCCTTTGGATACGGCCCTGGGTACGCCAGAAAATGGTAGCTGCTAAGTAGGGGAACATTTGGCAAAGTGAAATGGAGAAATATTTTCCCTGCTTTAAGCTCCACCTATCTGGTATTATTTTAACTATATAGTACTAGCTATATATCTATCTGTAGTCTATTCCAGTCAGGAAAAAAATGCTGCCAAAGATTAAAGCTTTTGGTAATACAGGCAATTTTTATAAAATGATACTCATGTTATAATATTTTGTTGTAAGTCAAAACTTATTTTTGTTACTATAAAATGATAAAGTTATTGTTATTAACATTTTAAACATTAATTAAGACCTTCTAATATTCAATGTAGTATATTGAATTTGAATATAATTTAGTTAATATTTAGCTTATTTGTATTTTAAATAAATTGTACAATCAGTCAAGTACATCATACGGGGCAAAGTGAATGGGGCAAAGTGAAATAGTTTGTTTCATTTGCTCACTCAATAGTTTAATATTCACCAAGTTGTTTCCATTTGTTAATTAATTCATTTACATTCCTTCAATTAGTAGTTCACATATTTATTCATTCATTCACTTATTTTCTTATTCATTCATTCTTTTAATTGCTCATTAATTTTTCTTCGTGTATCAATTGATTTATTCACTTAATTATTCGTTTATTGTTTCATTATCTTTTTAATTATTCATTTACTGCTTCTTTTGATCGAAAATATGTTTTATAATCGAATGAAAAATGTTTCATCTGAAAAATATTTTATTTTTCACTTTGCCCCATGAAAAAAAAAAAAAAAAAAAAAAAGAAAAGAAAATTTTCCACTTTTTTTTGAAGGCTCAAATTTTCTGGCAGAAAATAAAAAATACTGTTTCAACGCTAGTTTTATTTTAAATACAATGTTTTTATGTACTGTAATTTTCAAAACAAATTTCCAATTAATTCATTTTGAAAAAACTCAGCCATCTTAACCATTTTACTTTGCCCCACATTCCCCTACTCCAGTGGTTCTTAACCGATGGTTCGCAAAAAAAAATATTGAAATAGCGGAGTTTTAACATGCCTGTTTCCGAGTCTCATGTTTAAAAGGTTTCAAGCAAATTTTACTACTTTTTTATTCATTTGTCTCTCACACATTCGATACTCTTTGCCTGAAAATATTTGTATAATTGCTGACACATTTTACAAAGAATTTAGTCTAATTGCAAAGCGTCGGTTTTAGCGCTTGAGAATGATGGTCCTGAAACCATGCTGAAATAGATACTATGTCCTCAGATAAAAGAATTTAAAAGCATTTGTTTCCTCAGAAGCTTTTGATCAGGAAGGTGGATTAAGCTTGATGAAAATATTACATGAAGCATATGCGAGCAACTCAAATATTTTGAAGTTTAGTTTCTTTACCATTTGAGTCCGACGAAGAGTTATCGCTCTTCCCGTGTGTTGAGTCAAAAATGCATAGCAATTAGATCACGCTGTTTGTTGCTATAATTTTCACACTACATTTTTTTCGAGCTTTATTGTCAAAAAAGAGAAAGAATAGCTAGCAACCCAAAAATACCATAGGAAGTATAGAAAATTAATTACTTTAGTAAATTTTCATGGGTGAAAGTCTAGCAGTGAGGTTTACGCAGTAAAAAAAAAAATCAACGTATTTCAGCCATGTAACTTAATTTTCTATATGTGAATAAGAAATGTATAAAATTTGTGTAAAAAATTTCTCTTGTAGTAAGTGAGATTAAAAATATTTGTTTTGTTAAAAAATCACCTTTTCTGTAAAAATGAGAGTAAATGCATTGATTGAAAAATATATGTTACTATTATTTTTCAGTGTATGCATTTTACTCCGCACTTGTAGCATAATTACAAGAAAATTCTTCAGTAATCAAAGGATTACTAATGTACGCAGTATATCTTTACCAAACAGCTAGGCTCATAGTCCTTTTCAAGAAGATTTAAACCTAGAGATCTTTCTCATTTTACTGGAAGAAAAAAGTTCAAAAGAAAGACTTTTTTTATATATCATTTTAGTTCGTAGCAATATTTGTAATTCTATATTTTGCAATTATGTTTTCATTCTTGTTCACTATGGAGCAGCATCAAAGTTTAAAAAATCTCCCAAATTTTATTACCTGTGTGTGTGCACACTTTTTTTTTGCTTGTTACTTATTACATAGTACCAGGGGCGGACTGGCCAGGTCGGCTAGTCGGGGATCCCCGACTGGGCCAACAGCCGAGTGGGCCACTTTAAGCAATTTTTTATTGAACTTAATACATTTAATTCACATCTAACATTTTTTAAAGCATAATAATAGAAGAAAAAATGTAATTTGTTCACTCTATGGGAAAAAAGTGTTTGGAAGCAGGTTAATTTTTCTCCCATCCTTCGCCCCAGGGGCCAAAGAGTCGAAGTCCACAGGTGTGAATGCATTCCTCTGTCAACTTTCTCTCTAGTTTTTAGAGCTCTGGGGTCCATGGCTCCCACATTGAGGAAACGGGAGGGGCCAGAGAAATTAAGGTCCGACGTGGCCCGAAAAAAGAGCTTTCAAAAATCTTATATTAGTACGTCTATTAACAACAATTAGCCTGAACCACTAGACAAAGCGTCCCCAGCCCTGCTATAAATGTGTGGGTCATGCTTTGAGGTATTGATACATTAGCAGCGGCATGCACAAGGTTGGGGGGGGGGGAGAGAAGGAACATCTGTTGGCCCGGTTCCGAGATTTTTTAAATGAGTTGTGAAATATACAGTAGGGACGTAGTGGTAAACAAAATGGAGGGGGTCCGTAAAAGTCATTTGTGACGGGCCTCAAAAATTTCTGTACACGCCCCTGACCTGATATTCACTGGTTGCGGCAGATTCAACTAAATGCTAAAGGTTGGCATTCGATTTCATTAGTCTAATGTAATTTATCGTTACACAAGTAGTTTCATCTCAGAATCGCATCGGGAAAGCAAGTCTGGACTACGATAAACTGAATCTGAAACAGGACAAAATTTCAACTTAGAAGGGCAAGTTCCTGGACATAGGCGGATTTAGGCCTGAGTTTCAGGGGAGGCAAGGGGGGGGGGGGAGGGGGTTAGGTTTTTTTTTCTCTTTATTTATTTATTTATTGAGCAACATTAGTTGTAATCAGGGCCAGACTTAGACTTAACGGGGGTCCCAGGGTTGCCAACCTTGGAGAAACAATTTGAGGAGCATCTGTGTTGATTTTGAGGAGTAATTTAAAATTTTGCGGAACAGTTCGGAATTTTGTATAAAAATCAATAAAATTAACTAGAACCACTTATCGGATAATTTTTTAGAGCTTTAATAATTATTTTAAGCACTAGTATAAAAATAATTATTTCTAAATTAATAAAACAGCTTTATACACAATTTCAATCTTTGAGTATAAGCATCTTTAATTTCCCATATTTACATGTTTGTTAGGATGAAATAGCAAAATTTAAGCTGGAAAACTTCGGCAGGGAAATGCGGAGCAGTTGGTAACCCTGGGTCTCTATGGTATGTCAGGGATGAGGTCCCTTTGTAATCTTAAAGTCACGATAGTATTAAGTCTACAATTGAGGACTTTGATGCTCGAACTTTTCCTTTTTTAAAAATTCATTTATGCGTGCGGAGAATTGGTTGTTCCGATTGGTGCAACAACGAGTCACAAATGTAAGATTAGATCGCTGCTTTGTAGTAAATAATGTGGGAAAGATATTAGCCTTTCAATCGGACACTAATGTTATTTATTGGTCTTACCAAAAATGAGTGAGTCTGGACTTACCTGGTTCTTGGTTTTTGCATCAAAGCCCAAGAAGGAAATTGTGTATTACAGATTAAAAATGATCCGGGACACATTTTGAAAAAAAAAAAAAAGGTATTAAACAATTTAGAGTTTTGAAATTTTTTGCACTGATTCATCATCAGTTTGATTCGCAAAATCATAACATAAATATTTTAAAAAAATATTTAAATTTATTGTTTTCTAAAAAAATGGGATTGCTTTAAATTGCTAAAACTCAAAATATTCTTGGTCAATTTTCAAATTTTTTTGAAAAAACTATGCACAAATGTCTAAGTTTTAATTTTTATTCGACGGTTTAAAAAATATTAATTCAATAAAAATAGAAAATATTTGGAGAAAAATTTCGAAAAATGCAAAGATACTTTAAAAAAAGAATCATATTTTTTTTAAGTAATGTTTTTTTTTATTCATCGTATAAAAATCAAAGTAAACTGTTTGAAAAAGATATTCTCCAAATTTCATTACTTTATCTTCATCAATTCTTGACTTATAAGAGTTTAAATGCGAAAAATCGGGAAAAATTGCATCATGGAGAGAAACGCGTTTGAAGTTTGAAAGTTAAATATAATATTCGTTAAAAGAATGCAACAAAAATAATTATATCTTTCGTTATAATTAAGATAAAAACAAGATTCAAACGTCCTTTTAAGCAGAAAAAGACGGAGAAGTTTTTTAAATGATAAAAAAAAAAAAAAAAAACATACAAAATTTGACACATTCTGTTTCCCAGACCCCTTTAAATATTGGAAAATTGCCAAAGTCTTTGAACCTAAGGCATTCCCTTAAAGTCACTAAAGATAGCTTAGAATTTCACTTATAGAAATTTTCATGGGAGAGCTTCGTAACCCTTTTATTTGCACTTTAGCCGAAAATTGGTTTCAGTTGCAGAAAAAAAAATGCCCAGAGAGAACTAGTGTTTCCTCCAGACCAAAAAAGGGGCAGTTCGCTTTCAGATAAAAGGGATAAAAGGATACAGAAGTTTTGTTGAATAAAAAAAAAGGTGCTTCTTTTACTTTTTGGTATACTAGGTACATAGAAAGTTCAAGTGTTTTCGATAATAATTATTTTTAAAATATTAAAAAGCTTTTTGATGTTTAGTTTTAAAGGTAATGCAAAAAACATTCAGATATATTCTAATCAGATTCTTGTGGATATATGATTGAAACGAAAGAATGACGTTTCAAGGACAGGGGTCGAAGGTTAGCTTAAAAATGGAAGGGCACGGTGCCCTTCTAAAATTCTTGGGGGAAACCTTTCTCATTTTCTTTCAATGTTTCCAAACATATTATAAGATTATATTTTTAAAATTTCAATGTCGGAAAATTTCGAAGGAGAGTCGTCAGATTCCCTATAGTAACGAAATGTAGTTTAAAATTGGGTCAAGTATACTTCAGTTTTTAAATACTTCCAAATGAAATCACTGACCCTCCTATTCTCTCAAACGTGACCAAAGTTAGTTTTGCGTTATTTAATAGTTCAAACTCTAAACGTTTTTGTAGAGAGCTCCCTATGCTGTTCCGTTAATTTTACTAAGGGTAGCCTAAAGTTGCATTTCTAAAACTTCCCATTTTGGAGAATTTCCGGGAAGAGCCCCCGACATTCTATTGTAAACAAAGATAGACTAAAATGGATTTCAATTTTGAAAAAAAAAAAAAGTTAAGGAAACAAAATTGTGGGGGAACCCCTTGTTTTCCTTCTCTTTTAACGCTACCGAAAATTGTAAAATTGCCTTTTTTTGACATCAACTTTGAAAATATTGCTTGGAAAAGAACTAGAACCCTGGGTCCCGATTCTTTTCTTAGGCCTATATAGATCAACCCATTTCAAAAAATTTTCGGGGGGATTTACATGATTCCTCATCTTTTTCCTCGTGTCCTTCCTATGTTGTCAGTATAGAAGCCTAAAGATGTGCCTTTTCAGGCTTATAACCATAAGCATCCTTTCAAGGCACATAAAAAAATGTGTCAATGTTAGCTATATTTTACGTTTCGCAATTTTCTATTTTAGAACTTTAAATCTTGATTTAGGAACTTAAAGAAAAATAGGAACTAGTAGTAGTTTAATGTCTTTGCTCGACTAATTTACAGAAGTGGGCCAAAATATTCTTTTGCCGACTGGGCCAAAGTTAGCAGTCCGCCTCTGCATAGTACCCAAGGGGTTCGCCAACTTCTTTCAGAGCTTGTAAGGGGTCTTCAAGGGGAAAAAGGTTGGGAACCGCTCCAGTACTCCAATTTCCCCATATTTATTTGTCTGCTGCATTTTTTTTTTGAAAAATCTAATCTTAAAAAAAATATCTCTTTCCAATTTTTTTTTTTTCCAAAAAGTTACTTTTTTTTTTTTTTGGTGCCTAATTCAGTGTACTGAAGGAATTGACTTATTCAAAAGTTTTATGTATAAAAAAAAATTCTAATCAATTACTCATTTAGTAAAAATTTATCTTTGGAAGCTTTCCACATTTACAATTCAAAATTTACATTCATTTTCATCTTGAGAAAAGGTTTCAATTATTTTGCAAGTTATTTATATCATGTGCTATTTATTTATGTTTTATTTTAAAAATTTACTTACATTTTTTTCAGGATTTTTCGTAATTAAGTTTTTATAGTTACTTCTTGGGGGAATGTTCGAAATTTCAAGCAAAGTCACCCCTTATCATTTGTGTTTTCATTTACAGTATTTTTCTTGCTGCTACCAATTAGCTTACATCTCAGAAGAAAAAAATCCTATTCCATTTTAAATTTCGTATTCATGGCATTTAAAAGCATAATATAATAATTTTAGTATGAAATATGTTGCTGGTGAATCACCTCTAGTAGAATCTCCTGGGGTTTTTTTTTCTTTGAAGGTTGGCAAGTATGGTACCCAAATGTCAGTTTAAATATTTGATCTAACCTATTTCATTAATCCCCATTGTCAGTGGTGTTCTTCATTCAAAATATGTACTGTAATGAAACTTGACTGGCACCTTGTTTTGCTTCAAACTAACTGTTAACGATAGCCGATCCAGAAAAAATGCCATATTTAGTTATACTTTACTCTGATTCAATGAAATTTAAAACAGTGAAAACATTTTCAGTTCTGGTCATATAGTTCCCTTGTTACTATCGAGACCTCCAAAAAGCAGACCCTGCATGTGACAGGTCTACATTTAATTTCAAAACTTGTTATAATAATAATAAGCAAAAATTTTTATCCTAAATTTCTGTCTGTGGTTTCTAAGGAAAGAAATAATTATTCCTTACATTTTTACTTCCTTTTACAAAAAAGTATTGTATTCGCGAAAAATTTTTCACTCAGAAATCGACCTTAATTTCCATTTTGCTCACCCCCGAACGAATGTTGAGTTTTTTTCAACCCGACCACACTTGCATATATACCTAAGAACGTATAGACTCCCGAAATATCCATTTTTACGATTCCTGAGTTAACAACGAGTTTTCTCGTGACGTCTGTATGTATGTGTGTGCGTGCATATGAATGTTGCATAACTCAAGAACGGAATGTCCTAGAAAGTTAAAATTTGGTACGTAAACTCCTAGTGGGGTCTAGTTGTGCACCTCCCCTTTTGGCTACATTGGGGTGTTTCTAAAGGGGTCTTTTGCTCCTTTTTGTGAGGTAATCATTGTTAATTTCAATGTAAACTCAAGTGGTGTTATAATTTGGCGGACACTTGGCTATATATCGCCAGGCTTTTGGTCGCCAAGTTTGTCGCCAACTTGTCGACAAAATTGGCGATTTTTTTTAAATTATTTTTTTTTTAATCTGGTTTCAATTTGGCCACTGTTGGTGATATTTAGCGAGAATCACCAACTATTGAAGCACATTAAAACTGCCAATAATGAAAATATGACATTAAATTGGAGTAAAAGGAAGTCATGGGATGCACACATCAGCTAGTTTAAACATAACTTCTGACACCAGATATAGATGTGTCACCTGGTAGTACAAAATGTATGATTTGTAGTGATTCTCTGATTTTTTGTGGAATTGCCCTCT
The DNA here is from genome assembly GCF_026930045.1 of Uloborus diversus. Taxonomy (NCBI): domain Eukaryota; kingdom Metazoa; phylum Arthropoda; class Arachnida; order Araneae; family Uloboridae; genus Uloborus; species Uloborus diversus. Next base: position 100,100,800 of record NC_072740.1, on the reverse strand, counting down.
GTTTGTTACTTTCACAAGTTACTTTTCTGTTTGTTCATCACAAGTTTATTTTCAGTGAACGTTCTTATTCTTTTACTTTTTTTAATGAATACTTTTTCATTTCAGATGAGGACTTTTGGGTTTGAAGAAGTTCACTACCAATCAATTTGTCGCTGAGCTTAGCTTTCATTGAAAGCGGATTTAACTTTCATTTTTTTGTACAGCTGTTAAATATTTTCATTACTCTCAAAATAAATTAATTTCTATATAATTATGTTTTTTTGATTTTGTGTGATGATTTCTGATGGTTAGTATTCATTTCCTTAAAAGACATATAGATTCTCCCAATGGTGAGCTTAGAGACATACCAAGCTTAGTAAAATTGGTTATTTTGTTTTCATTTTGAAGTTGAGTGGCATGGAAATTTTCATCTCCTTTCTTCCAACATACTTCATGATTGTTCAAAATATTTCAGAAATTAGAAATGAACATTTGGAAAGAACGAGAACAAAACTTAATGAGTGATAACATATAAACTTCGAACATATGCAATTAGCCCAACAAAAAAGTGAAGATTCAGAACTACTGCACACCATCGTGTGTGTGGGGGGGGGGGATGAGAATGTATGTAGGTGAGTAGCCCACCTAAAGCTGATAATGAGCATTTGAATTTTAGTGTCATTATTTGGTCAATGACTTTCTGTGATGCTACTTTTCTTCCATTGTTTTGAGTTGTCAAAAATTTAGGCATTGTTTTCCAAAATCAATAGAAAATACTTTTAAAATAAAAACTTTTTTGTAATTTAACAATTTATTCAGCCAATATTAATTTTCTTGACAACTTCAGGTTAAAGAATAGATTTTTAGGAATAAAATAGTGGATTGTACATTTCAAGTGAACAGTGACCAGGAAATGATCATAATTAGAAACATGTGCATAACCAATTGTGGGGGGGGGGGGGGGCTGGTAGGGGGTCAAAAAGGGAGGGGAAGTTTTGAAATAATACTCCTCTTTTGGTGCTAATTATGGACAAAAAATCAGCATGTCCCTAATTTCTTCTGACAGAAGCCATTTATTGACTGGTGTACGAAGAAAGCTACTAGTGCATTAGCAAGTTTGTTCTTGCCGTTTTGTCGTGCGTTATATGCGTAAAGTTATGTATATATCTTTAGAAACCTTAGAAACTGTTTTAAAAACTACGCTGCATATTTTTTTCAAATAATGAATATTAGCAATGAGAAGCTCCCAAGATTACATCATGAAAAACGAAAAATGAAGAAAAGGGACATAATTGCTCGACTTACAAAAAAAAAATTATTATTGTAAAAAAAATTAAAGGTAGTTTCTCATTTATCATGTTATAAAGATAAAAAATATGTTAAGTTTAAAAGATTTGAATAATATTTAACAGAGATATAAACGTTTGTTAAAAACCTGTAATTTTATACTGAAGGCAGGCAAGGGGGGGGGGGAGCTCAAGGGGAGAGCCTGGGACTTTTGGGAAATTACTCCTCCTTGGGTACTAACAACTGTCAAAAACTCAGCTTGTCCCTAATTTGTTCCGACATATACCCTGTTTTGATTGGCGTTAAATGTGCAACAACAAGTAAAGAGTAGGAACTTTTTCGACCCCATATCGTGTAATGATGGTCGTTTGAAGCCAAATTTCTGACAATCTTTAATGATATTAGAGAAGGGGAGAGGGTGTAGGAAGCTCTGTCCCAGAAAATTTTTGAAGTTCTAAAAAGCACACCTGCAGGCCATCTTTGATGGCAAGAGGAAAAGGGATGTGATCAGGAATCTTCCAAGGACCTCTGTTGTTGTGTGCCAGCCGGGCTGTCAGTTTTTGGTGTGCCCTGTGTCACTTTTCCAACTGTACTGTAATTTGAGATAAAGTCCGACTTCTACAGAAGACACATGCCATAAGGACCTGTTTATAGGGTTGGCAACCATTCACAGCATAACAACACATTCACACAAAGAAAGGACAAGGACAGGAGAGAGAGAGAAAGTCTGTCCATTCCCGGTATTCAAACCTGGACCTTCCTGTCGCAGTCTAACTCTTCTGACCACTAGACAAGACAGGTGGCCGAAGGACCTCTGCTTCAGGTGAACGACAAATCTCAGTCCATCATGGGGGGGTATCTGCAGCATCCCCTGTGTTGACATTTAGCCGATGTCTCCGTGGCATGTTCATGGGAGGGCCCTCCGAAAAGGGAGGCGAGCAGACAATCGCCCCGGGCGCCACAAAATGAGGGGGCGCCCCTTATTTTGTACATCATAGATGCACATTCATACACACACAAAATTTTCTATTTTTTTCCTAGTGCGCGAAAATATTCCTCTCTCCCAGTCTCCAAAACATTAGTTTCCTTTGCATCATGGAAACAGATACAAATTCTGAAAACATAACTGTTAAGATTTTTTTTTTTAAAAAAAGACACTTCTTTGTCTAGTTCCCACCAAATTTATTGGAATTTGCCCCTGCATCTGGTGACGTGATCAGAAAAAAGTTTTAGGGGGCCTCATTGGGAAAAAAAAGTCATCTGATAGGAAAGCGGGGTCTGGTCAAACTTTTGAAACTTTTAGTTTTAAAACCGCAATTTTAGACTTTCTTTGCAGATGCTATGGGGAGAAAAGGTGTAGGTGTCTCAGTGGAAATTTCTAGAAATTGTAGCTTTAAAAGCGCGGTTATAGGCCATGTTTATTGACGTTAGGGTAAGGGTAGGGGTGGCCTGGCCTACCGGGACATGTCCCGGTGCGCCCTTCACCGAAGCGCGCCCACCAGAAAAGGGGGGAAAAAGTTTTTTTTTATAACTTAAAAAAAAAGCACCTCCTCAGGGAGCCATAAAACTTCCACAGGGGCGGCTCCAAAATTTTGCAATAACGTCGCAAGTAATTGGGTACATAAGTAATGAAACCTTTTAACGTTTCGCGGTGCCTCTAGATGGCAAAATCATCGGCTTTATATCACTGTATTTAAAAGAATGTTCCCTGGCTAGACTGCAACTGTGAGCGCTTTTGAACACATTACATGGTGCGGCAGGTATTTGAGAACAAATTGATGTCTATAGAAAAAAAGGAATAATTTGAGTAAAAAGAGCATTTAATACAAATTAGTTTTCGTTCAGGTGGTCAAATACCTAAAGGACGACATCATTCCTTTGCGAAACTGATACCACATCCCTCTTTGCAGCTGCCAACTTTCTACGAACTCCGTAAACAAATGATCGGGTGACATTCAAAAGTACAGCAATTTCTTAATCGGTCTGCCCTGAAGCCAAGGAGACAATAACGGCATGCCTCTTCATTTCTTGAATAAGGTCTGCTATGTCTATCTCCAACAAAAAAATCTGTGTTTTTGTAAAACACAGAAAAATGTGGCTCCTATAATGTGTGTCCTCAAATAGCAGCCGCACTCTGTATGTATTGAGGGCGTATTTTAGTATGGCTCCTGGTGATGATTTCTAAAATGTGCACCACCTATAGGAACTCTGAAGCCTCTTCTGATGCGCCACAAAATTTTGCAATAACGTCGTGGATATCGTTTAAATGTCTCCACCTAGTATCACTAAATAACATTTTAAAAAATTCGTTTTTTAGGACTTCAATAACCAAATATTTTTTAGAAAGAGCCTTAACACCCCCCCCCCCCCCTGCCCGTAACATCATAAAAGTTTGTCACTGCGTTTTTGGAACTTATGTTTCGAAAATTCGGCGGAGAGGGGTGATCGATTTAGCTCTATTTTTACAAAAGAATCGGTCGGGAGTAGCCCTAAAAAGTTCTGTTTCTTCCCCTAACATCAACAAATACCGCCTAAAATCGCGTTTTTAAGACTTCAACTTTTAAAAATGCCCGCAGAAGGCAGCCTGAACCTTTTCCGCGTAACATCACAAGAGCCCGTCTAAAACTGCGTTCTTTGGACTCGCAATTTCAAAATTACTCCGGGGGGGGGGGGGGGCGGACCCCATCTGACAGTTACATTTTTAAGGGTGCCCCCCTCTCAATCTATTTTCTGGCTGCGTCGCTGGAAGCACACACAGCTATTTTTAAACTGGCTCCGTGAACTGTGAAAAAATATGCGCTTAAAGCATTTATATTGAATCTGCTACTGGTCGGGTTTTTTTAGACGTACAGTCATTTCTTGTGTTCCGAAGAAGGGGGAGAGCGGGGCGAGGTTATTCCATATTTAAATAAAACTATTTAAAACTGCACATTTTGAATTTCATGCACTTTAAAATCCTTGTTATCTCAAAGGGTAAAACATTTGAAGGGCTACGGGGAAGAACGATCAAAGTCCATTTTTCTAAAAAACTCTGGTTAACCTATGGAAACACGTAGATTATTACTGACAGTATTCAAGAGAAATATTATTCAGGCAAGAATCATCATAGTGAGTGAGTTTTAACAGGGAAGAATGAGGCTAACTTGGAAACGATTCGAGATTTCTAACTCAAAAACGTAATGAGGAAAATTTGAGCATGGTGGACTAGGATCATTTTTTCCCTGTGGTCCTTCATTCATCCCTTTCAGTTGGTCTATACTCGTTTGTGCTGATTTTATCAATTAAATATCGACATTTATTTTATGGCCACAACGTATAACTGTTCCACACGTGACAAAAGAATGCCCTTAGACACAGAGTAAGTTTTATGAAAAAATTCCTCTTTTCATTGCAATCTCGTTTTATAGCTCAGACGGATGCATTCCTCCCCCCCCCCCCTTTTTCACAAATTGTCTGTGCCCTTGGGTAGCTTGTCCACCGCCCTTTTAGGGGTCCCAGTTCATCCTTGGGTAAGGGATGGAGCTCAAAGATTCGATTTGAAAAAAAAAAAAAAAAAAAACAAAACAAGCAAATTGAAATCAATTTCTTCTCCGCCCTGCAAGTTTTCGAAATTGAAGTTCAATTCGTAATTTTAGGCAAACTTTGAAGATTTAAGGAAGGTAGGATCTGAAGCCCTTCCCTGGAAATTTTTCAAAATAAGGGTCTAAAAAACTTAAGCCAGTAATGTTTAAAAATTAAATCTCAAAAAATGCAATTCTAAGCGATTTTCGATGTTGATTATTTTGGGGGCTTTCCCCTGAAACTTTAAAAAAAAAAAAAAAAAAAAAAAATGCAAAAAAATGACATTGTATCAATTGCTGGTATCAATTTGGTGCAAATAAAACCAAAAAACTCTTGAAAAGAATAATTTAATGAGTCCAGATCGAAATTTAATTTTGATGTAATAAACTTCCATAAATACATTTTTTATTTATAATCAACAAATTTTTTATTAGCGTTCTTAGTTTGGTCAATATCAGTAACTAATTCAGTTTTAATTGTTTTATTTGTGGGGTAACATTTTACCAGATAAATATTTGGATTTTTAACATTTCGATTTTACGAAAAGTTTTTGGGATATTTATATTAGAAACATATTCATTTTGCTTGTGTTTTAATTTATACTAGCTGCATAGCCCGGCTTTGCACGGTCTACCTCGAAAATAAAAGTTGTGTCAAGTGACGCGTGTTCAACAATCAGGCATCAATTAGAAAAAAAAGTGTTTTAATTTATATTATCTATACTGCCGTGCTAAGCACAAAAGTGGTATCTGCACTTTTCATCAAAATTGAGTTAAGGTCACCAGATGATTCTCTGTCACATATTTCACCAAAATACAATGTTGTTAATGAGAAATATTTTATTAAAAAATCTGAAAAAGTTGCATCTGAATCAAATACATGGAGCCGCAAAACTTTAAACGATAATTTCTAATTTTGAACTCAGCTGCAGATACGACTTTTGCGCTTAGCACTGCAGCATAGCAGTCTGATTGTTTTGCGAATTAATATTTAAAATATGCAAGTCTGACGCGAGTTTACTGGTATGATACAGTAATGTTATAACTAACTTGATTTTTCTGCGTGAATGGGGGGGGGGGGCGCAAGGAAACTTCGCCCCGGGCGCCGGGAACTCTTCGGACGGCCCTGTTCACTGTCTCCGTCCCCCTACGAACTACAGCCAGCTCTACAACTAAGTTTTATTGACCGATGAATTTTCTGACGCGCAGAACCTTATTACTCACAGCATAAATTGGTATTTTTTCTTTGGTTACCATTTTTACTTTCCTGCAAAGATATTCTTTAGTCGATAGTCGTTGAAAACTCGGAATATTATTATGAAATTGCCATTGATATTTTATTAATCAGAAAAAGAGGAAAAACATAAGTTTATTTTATGCTATTCAATTGCAAAATTCATTGTGTCCCTAATTTTGACAGCCCACTGGGCAAATGTCCGCCTGGCACTTGGGAAATACAGATACAAAGACACTGGCTGATTCTAGTCAGTTAATCAATCCTCAAATAATTAAACTATTTTTTTTGCACCAGCTAAATTATTTAACTATTAAAATGAAATAATTGCTTCAAATATTTTTTTCAATTGCGGAATGAAAAAAATGATACATTTTAAGGTTTGAATAAATCTAGGCACCCCAGATGGGAGATTACTATGACCTCCCAAACATTTCATTATTCGGTAAATTTTGTCTAATGATTCGCAAAATCATCATTTGGCAAAATTTTAATTGTTCGGCTAAATTTGGAGTTCCATTCGGCAAATTCAGAATTTCCGCCCTCCCAAAAATTTAAATTCCCCTGAATAAATCTTGCAACAGAGAAGATTGCTTGTTTAATGTCTGCTGTTGCCATCTAGTATCTTAAAAGAATACTAAAACGTCTTTCAAAAAAGAAAAAAAAAAGAAAAAGTTAAAGGGATAATTGGTTTGAAATGGAATAAAAGTAAATAAATTTTCAAAAATAGTGAAGTCTACAAATGTGTGGGAAATTATCAAGTCCAACATTTTAAATTTTCTGGGGGAGTGGGGGGGGGGGGGGGTGAAAAGCTATATATACTTGGTGCATATTATGAAAGACACCAAGGCCCATTAAGGCAAACATTTTAATACTTAAACTTGTAAATATATCGATATCTCATTCACCTTAGCAATTCTGTTAAATTGAAATTTGTTTTATGAATATTAACGTAAACGACCAGAGGCGACCCTAAATCTTGAGAGGCCATGGGCAGCCCCGGACTGGCCAGGTCGGCTAGTCGGCGATCGCCGGGGGCCCAAAAACGAGGAGGGCCCCTAAACGGGGAGGAAAAATTTTTGCGCGATCTCTTTTTTTTTTTTGCAACTATTTTGATCATATTCTTCACTTTTTTTTTTCCAAAATCGGTCTTGCTAGTTTTATATTTGTAGCACACAACGTTCTGCCCTGTGGTTCCAGGTGGGACCGCAGGGCAAATATAACTTTTTAGGCCCCTCCTCTTAGGACCCGATTAATATATCAGGGGACCCTAGGCCAAACGCTTTTTCGGGGGGCTCCTATGTATTTAAACCTTACAATTTCTGCATGAGCACAAAAAGTGTCAACCGTTTTGGGGCTCCTAAAGAGTGGCGGCCTTAGGACTTCGCCACGCCTAGTAAGCCTATTCAAAAATCAGTTTTGTCTCAACTGGGTTACCATCTCTTTGAATTTGATTCGTAAACTTTTGTTTTTTTTTTCCGAGGGTGGGGGAGTGCGTTACATAGTATGTTCTAATCAGGGCCTATTTACCTAGCAGGCCAACTCCGCCTGTGACTAGGGCCCCATCTTTCCGAAGGGTCACAACTAAAAGATGTGCATAACAAAACAACTATATGAAAAATACTCGCATTTTAAAAAAAAATGATAAAAAAATATTAACTTAAAAAATTTCGTTAAGGGAAAACTTTATTCATACTGCTAGTAGCGACTTTACCCGGTCACAATAATGAGCGACGCCGAAGATGAATCATAAATGCATGATGCACGCACAAGTTTAATGATTTACATGGTTCTTCGAGAGACAAAGAGGCCCCAAAAAATTGCATTCCAACGGGCCCCAAACCTGTAAACCTTACAACTTTAGCCTTTGACAAACAGTTTTTAGCCGTTTGGGGCGGGGCCTGATTACTGAATAGGCCAACTAGGCCATGGCCTAGGGCCCCTGACTTTTTAGGGGTCCCCAAATTGCAATTTTTTAAAAAACTAATAGGTAAAACAGTTTTTGGCAATGGCTAAAATTTCAAGGGTTGACTAAACAGGGGCCCCGAAAACGCATATGACCTAGGGCCCCCTGATACCTTAATCAGGCCCTGGTTTGGGGGCCCCTAGGACGCAGCCAATTCAGTAATCGGGAATCAGGTTCTAATAATTTGGTATGCTTTAGGAGAACAAAAGCATAAATTTTTCTCATAAACGAATAATTTTTAATTGAACATTTTCCATATCATAAGCTGCTGACTAATTTTTGCGTGTTACTCTCACCGATATGATTTTTACTTTGGTAAAACTAGATGTTTTTTTTTTCAGGACAGATATTTTGTCAAAAGTTCAGTGGCATGTTCTCTTCGATTTTGAAAAAAAAAAAAATTTTTTTTTTTCATTTTTTAAATAAATGTTTGAGTAATGGATGTGCTGGGGGCCCCGTCAAGTAAAAGCTCAATGTCAGCACACTGCGACGTACTACTTGTTTCATCCCTCGCGGCAGCTTTATTCACCGCTCATTCTGTTGCTCTGTCAGGCAAAGGTGGGAGTTAAAGCAAGGAGCGAAACAAGCGGCTATCGTTATTTTAAACTTTTATCTTTCTCATTGAAGCATCGGCATGCGAAAACTACCTTCGGACGTGAGTCCCCAGGTGTTCTCCCTGGAGGGACTGTAAAAACCTATCATCCGTTATCAGACGGAAATCGACTTTCATGTGGGGAGGGAGGTATGTTTTCCTCTTATTGTCAAATTGTTACTCTAAAACATGTGGACACCAGACGTTGGAAGCTTGGAAGCAGATCATATGAAAGAAGTTTCTGGAATTCGACATAGATTAGAACCAGAAATCGCCTGCTTGCTAAAAATTATCTTTTCTCTTTAGATTAACTCAACAATTTTATGCACTGCTATCTGTCATTTTGAGACTAGCTACTCACTGGCAGGGCACCAAATCTGTAGCTAAAATTTTAAAGCATTTGAATTGTTTCATATCACACAGTAGCGACATGGAGATGTAAATATTAAATCTGGAGAAAGAATCTCCATACTGATGATCTTTTTTTGAATACACGAAAGTTAATCCAGGCGTAACACCATACTTAAAAAGCATAATAGTTATTTCTGATATTCACTTCTTATTATATTGTAGCGGCATAGGCGGCTGGTGCCTCAAAAAAGTGGGGGGGGGGGGGCAAAAGCGATGTGAGTGCGTGGGCGGGGCACAACACCCTTCAAGCTTCTTTTCTTTTTTCTTTTTCGCATAATTGATCAGTAACATTAGATTTTAACAACATAACAGATAAAATCAACAAGTATTGCATAACAACCCGACCGATTTGCTTCGCTAGCTATGGATTCACAGATCTGCTTGCCCATGAGCTCTAAAATTTCATTTTGAATTTCCTTACTACTGTAAGAAAAATATTTTTCTTTTCCTTTAAAGAATTTTTTAATTAGAGTATTGTCCTTTGAACGGAGATTCAACAGTTCTAAAAAAGTTCCTCTGTTGCTTGCTTCTTCCTTTTCGTCATGTCCTCTTAACGCAATGCCTTGTCTGGCACAAAACAACAAAGTTTCACAAATGGACTCGAGATACTTTTTGTTTTCCTCAATTTCGGTTGCTCTTTGGGAGATTAGTTGAACACACACGCTTCCTTGTCTCAATGAAGTTTTATATGCTCTGAGTCTCTCAGCAGACGACTTATGAGCTTCACTGTTTCCGTGGGCTTTGAATTTCTCAACACCTTTTTTCTAGTTTTGAAATCCTATTTCTGTGAATGTTTTTTCTGCACAACCTTGAAGTTCATTTTGGTACATTCGACATGGAAAACAAAATGCCTTGTTCAGTTCTCCATAATATTCCAACCATGGAAATTGGTCGAACCAGTTTTTCTGGAATTTCCTCCCATTATTAACTGGATATTGAATGTCCAAAGGCTGATGCGGGCCTTCATCAACTTCATTTTTTCTGATATCATGGTTGTCGCAAGATGTCGTCTCTTCATTAACCATCGAGTCTTCTGTATTTGTATTGATTGACGTCGTTGGCATGGAATCAGACAGTGTTGCATTGAAATTTAAAAAATCCGCGTCTTTCGATTGACTTTCACCTGCATTTTCCACAGTAGGAATCTTGCGGAAACATGCACTAATAGTAGGTTGGTTTTTAAGTCGCTTTGCTTTTCGAAACATTTTGCAAAAACAGAGACGAAACAAATGAAGTTTCTAAATGGAAAAAAAAGGCAGCACCTGCTTCGAATTCGCATTCGAAAATGAAACGTTCAAGTGCTCCTTACAGATGATCGCCCTTTGATTGTTTCGGGATTTCTCATCTCGACCCAGAAGTACATACCGGTTAACGGACAGGAGCTGGACACCTTTGTGTGGCACGCGTCAAGCGAACACTTTAAATAATAGACTAGACATGGAGGCACCTGCAGTGACACCGCAGAAAATTGAAAGATAAACATGGTGACCTTGCATGATGTCTCCTCTTTGTGTAGTGGCCGGACACTCCAAATATCTCAGGCAACGCTACACACAATGAGAACTGTCCATCGCATAGGGCTTAGTTCCTCTAGGGACTACTCGGCGCATTCGAAAAGGGTCTCCCATTTATATTGACTCCTAATCCTAATGCCCACAGCCTCGTAAAAACTAGCACCGCTATTGCCGTATGAGAAAGGAGTGAATGTGTGGCGCCATTGGCACATCAAACTCCAGACTAAAAAAAAAATTTCCGAACACTTCACCTGTTTTTATGAAGATAGGGACTTTAGACCAAATAAGAATTTCAAAGATGCTTGGTGGACCTGCCCGTTTTTTTTCCAATGGACTATCTTGACACAAAACACAATAAGTATGAAATAAAGGTGTAATATTAATGTCAAAAATCAATTAAAATTTTAGGTTATAGGTAATATGGAAATAGGAACTAATTTATTATAAAATGTATTATTTGTCATATTTTAGACAAAGTTCCTTAGTGGGGAGGCACCGATATATGCAAACTGACCTTTTGTGGATTTATCGGTAATAGACAACAGTTGATTTATTAAAATGTACAGTAACTCAATCACCACATATTCATTTATTTATTTTTGAAATTTCAACTTTTCAAAATTGGTTATTATTAGTTCATTCATGTGAGTGATAGTTTATTTTTTATTATTTTCATATTTTTTTGCAAATAATATTTCGAAATTTTACTCAAACTGTGCTCAATGTTTCTTATCATTGTTCATAAAATTTCATTCTGTTAATTGGACAAGAAAATTCAAATATTTGTTTAGTAGTCCATGATTGGCAGGTATTTTAAATTTAGAATTGATTTCTTTTATTATTAGTAGCCATTTAACAACGAACGTTTAATTATTGTAAAAATTATAAAGCAATCTTAAAAAGATCTACACCGTAGGTTAGATAGGACGAAAAGTACTAACACAAGAGACGTGTGCAACCTTCCATGCACATATGTACAGATCAATATAATAAATTAAAATGTCTTTACCGTTAATTTTTGTGAAAAAACTTAAAGCATATTTACTAAATTTTATGAAGTCAAAATTTTTTAATAATACAAAGTTTTGGTTGAATAAAAAGGTACTAAATTGGAAAATTGTTAAATGTACGTTGTAATTGTATGTATAAACTTTGAATGTAATAACTGAAAAAAAAGGAGAGAGATTGTATTGTAGTTTTCCATCAATCGCTTGGGGGACGGGGAGGGGGAGAACTAATCACAGTCACATTTTCTTTAATGCAAAATATTTCAGTAAACTATTTTTTTAAAAATAAACTAAGAAACTTGTTTTAAATTCTGTATATTTTTATTTTTATGAATTTATTTATTGCTACAAATCATCTTATTTAAGGAAAAATACATGTATTAATTGTTTTTTAAACTCATTCAGCATAATTTCTTGCTTTAATTAATTTAAAATAAAAAATGATATTTCAACCAATTAATGGGTAAAATCTGCCGATTACAAATAATCAGAAAAATGTCGCTGGTTTCCGATTAATCCGTGTATCTGTGCAGTTTGATAAATTTTCTAACCTGAATTGCATTAGCTAAAAGGGCTGGAGAAATTGTCAAATACTTTGTACTAAAAATGAAAAACTTCGTTTTACTACGTTATCTTATTTTGCTCTGTTCATTTGGAATCTCTCTCTGTCGTACGCATCATTTTCTACACAGAAAAGTCATACAAAAAGAAGAAGAAAAAAAAAAAAACTTTGTAATCCGAACACATTTGACGCTTTTCAACAAGTGGCACAATAACGTCCCTTCCCCCTCCCCTCGAGGAAAGCATTGCACAAGTTGAGAACCGCCGAGTTAAAGTTAATTCACGTGATTGTTTTTGGAATTATAGAAGTATTTTAAAACTGTGAATGCAAAAGTAGAGGATAGGAAGCCAGGGTGAAGGAAAAGGAGGGTGGGACCGTGTCTTTGATCTTTCAGTTTCGCCGCTTAGTGGCTAAAGGAGGGGGGAAACGGCCGTGTCTGACGTCATCCTGGAAGCACTGACTTGCGTATTTCCATAGCTCAATACTGGTTTGCATCTTCAATTTTAATTTTTCTGCTCGCACTGTTTATCGCACGGGCTCCCCTTGCCCGTGCCCTGGGCATGACATTTCCAAGAACCAGGAGAATTTTTTATACTTCATTTAAATTATTTTTCAAAAACTATCCTAGTGTTTTGAAATAAATTCTTTAATTCTTAGTATTCCTTCCTATATTGTTTTCCCTTTTTCGTTCGGTGAGGGGGGGGGGTGTAGTTTATAATGAATTTAAAACACAGAAGCAAAAATAAAATAACTAATGACGAAAATTAAGAGCAGCTGCAACATAGGTTTTGGTATAATTGGAAAAAAAGGGGTCAGACAGTGATAGGGGCGGACGGGCCCGCCGGCAGATGCGCCCTCAGTGTACCTTGGTTATTATTATTTTCTTTCTTGCACCCTCAAATTTGTGTGACTTCGTTTTTTTTTTTTTTTCATTCATTCTTTTTTTTTTATTTTTTTGCACCCCTTCAATCCTGAGCCTCTTTTTTTTTTCCTTGTTTCCTCAAACCTAAGCTCAGTTTTTCTTTCATCCCTTGAACCTGTGTACCTTCGGTTTATTTATTTTATTTTACTTAATTTTTTACGGACTAAAACCTGTGCGCTTTAGGGGTGTTCCCCCCCCCCTTAAACCTGCGGACTTTCGAGGGGTTTTTTTTTTTTTTATCTTTTTTTTTTTTTTTTGAAACCTTTGGGAGTCAAGGTTGGTTCTATCTTGGGGAATCCTGTCCGCCCCTGAATAGTTATGGATTTCAGAGTGGTTTTTTAAAAATTACCTTTTAATTCGAAATGTTATGCACTTTTTTGTTATTTCATAATCAATGATGTTTATTGAATGAAATTATTTAAGAATGTAAATTAATTGGAGATTAATAAAAAATATGCATATATTTGATAACTTGTGCATCTTTTCATTTCAATTCGGAGTGTGCTGTTTGAATATCTCTTTGAAATATAGTATGAGTTCTCAAAAATGTTTCATAGGATAATAAATCTCTTAATACAGCAGTTAAATATTGGAACAATGAGTGGTTTAAATGTCAAAGAATCAATATTTTTCCATTTTTAGTTGTTTTATCTATTTTGCAAATTTAAATATTTCATGGATTAATTTCTAGCAACATCTTAAACTGTTAAAAAACAAACGAACGAACAAAAAATCATTGGATGATGAACTTCAACGAATCGTTATGTGGTGTCATTTTCGGAGAATACATATTTTTATCATCTAGAGTTGTACATATATTCTACAAATGCAAACATTTCAGTATATGTATTCATTATAGTTTATTTCATTTATTTGTTCCATAATCATCAGTAATTACGTAGCTGATTATAATTTGAATTTTTATCATTGATAACCAGTTAAAAAGTCACAACAATAGTTCTTGGAAATATCTGTTTAAAGTAAAGGTAGTTGTTTTAAAAAATGTTTCAATTGAATAATATTCCTTTGTGGGGTTATTAATAAAACGTTATGTGCCAACCTGTTGTGTCAGTTTCGTATAACGCATATTTTTCCATCTAGAGTTGCGCATATATTCTACAAATGCAATTTTTTTGCAGTATATGTATTTATTATAGCTTATTTCATTTATTTGAATCATAAACATCAGTAATTACATAGTTGATCATACTTTGAATGTTCATTAGTGGTACCCATTTGAAAAGTCACAGCCAATAGTTCTTGGAAATATCAGTTTAAAGTAAAGGTTTGATCTTAAAAATATTTCATAGGATAATTTTTTTGGGGGGTTATTAAAGAAACGTTATGTACCAACCAGCTTATGATATTCCGTACATTTTCCTCTATAGTTATTTTAATATTCTGCAAAAATAATATTTTCATATATATGTATTTATTGTAGTCATTTATGTACACAGCTATTTGCATTTTGAATCAACACAGTAGTTACAAAATCTTTCCATTATACACGATTAACAGTACTTGGGAAATATCTGCTTGTAATAACAGTAATTGCTTTAAAAATGCTTCATGAGGTATTTAATTTCTTTCATAAAAGACGTATAAATGAAGTATTACCATGTGGTAATCAGTTTCTGAGTATTTGTATTTTTCCCTCTATGTTGTTGTATATATTTTATAAATGTAAATATATAACTATTTTGAACTAATATAGTTACTATATATTATTAAATTCAATCATTATTCATTGAAAAATTCGTTTTTTACTTCTCAGAATTAATATTAATTTATTATATTATTAATATTAATAATGATTCTTTCTCTCTTCTACAATTTTTTGAAGGTAAACTTTAAAGTAAATGAATAACAGTAATTTCTCTTCCAAATCAGGAAAAGATTTTTTGTAGCAGTTTACGAATTTAATGACTCTCATAGATTACCATTTTCTTCAAATAAAATTATTTTAAGTTGTATTCAAACTTGGTTTAGTTTCATAATAATTATCGTTTGACATCACTCATGATCAAGTTTCGTTCTTCCATTTTATTCGAATTCAAAATAATTCTCGTAAAATATGGGTGAGACACTAGTATCAAAGAAGGTAAATTAAGACACGAAGACTTAATTTTTTTTTTTCCGAATTATGCTTTTACGTCCAAAAATAGGAGCGAAGCAATGCCATTTCCTATTGAAATCGTCTTAAAGTGCTCCGCGAGTGCTTCCGGAGCTACGTCACCAATTTCATACCCCCACAACCTGTTTCGGGAGATGGTCCAACCCTAGTCTCCTCTTCTAAAGACCCTGATAGGAAGCTAAGAAGGATGGTATATCGGTCGTTTAGCTGGTTTATCTGAAATTATTCAAATGTAGTTTTTCGCTTTCCTAAAGTAAAAAAATGAAAAAAGTCACTTTTCGTCGATCGTTAATTTTGATCTTTGAAAAGTGAGGGGGCAAGGTCCCTCCACTTTTAAAAGTGGAGGGGCGGTCGCCCCCCCTGCCCCC
Source organism: Uloborus diversus (assembly GCF_026930045.1). Lineage (NCBI taxonomy): Eukaryota > Metazoa > Arthropoda > Arachnida > Araneae > Uloboridae > Uloborus > Uloborus diversus. The sequence continues at coordinate 100,085,264 of NC_072740.1, read as the reverse complement.
CCGCACGAGCCGCCTATGTGTAGCGGATTTCCAACAACACTTATTCCCCCCACCCCCAGTAAACTTAATAAAGTTTAGGCAGACTTTTGGAACTATTTAGCTTCGCTTAGTTCTAAATTACACTCAATTAGTGGTCGGAAAATAACATTGCTTTGTAGTTACTACAATTAGTGAACTACTTCATCAAAAATGTAACTTTCTGCAGCTGCAACTACTTCAAAAAAAAAAAAAAAAAAAAAAAATGTTGCAACTCAACTTCTTTACTACTTTTAGAAAATTATTAATACTTCAATTTACACTTGTGTTAAAAAAAAAGGTTTCAAAGTGTAAGTATCTAAACGAAATGATTTAAAAAACCATGAAAAATGCTTATGAGATTAAAATAAAAGTAGCTTTGCGTTTAATGAGCCTTTAAAAGACTGAAAATAAAGCATAATAGCATTTCTCAGCACATAACTCACTTCATTATTATTCATAGGGCCAAGCTAATATATATATATATATATATATGATTTTAAATTGTAATATAAATCCATTTTCTATTCTTGGTAATATTTTAACGATAGTTATATATATTTATGTATAAAAAATGACGTTGTGCAAATATTATGTTTCATTGTTTTCTAATACTTTCATTGTTTATATCATATTTAAACGCTCATATGTTTTGTTTTGTACTCTTTTAAAAATAGATGTTTCTGCAGTAAGTGCTTTTGCCTGACTTTCAGTCCTTTTCGTTATTTATTGTAACTTGTACCATGAAGTTTATTATCAATTTTTACAAGTTCTATCTAATTTTGATACTGTAAATATCGTATGAAATTTCGTTTTGATGAAGAGTACGTCAAACAAAACCTGACATATAGGAATGTAGCTTAAGTTTAATGACGTTAAAAGTCCCACAATAAAGCATAATGTCGTTTCTAAGCACATAATTCTCATTTCTTATTTTCTATAGGGTCAAGTATGTATAATTTTAAATTGTAATGTAAATCAATTTTCTATTCCTAAAAATATTTTAGCGATAGCAATATATATTTATGTATAAAAAATAACGTTGAGCAAATATAATTCTACTTTTTACTACCCATTGATCCTGCGAAGTAACTTCTCTATTTAATTGTTGAATATAACTGTATTCAAACACTTATGTTTTATACTGATTTTAAAAATAGATGCATCTGCAGTAAGTGCTTTTGGCTGACTTGCAGACCTGCTGTTCGTTACTTATTGTACTTTGTAGTTTATTATCATTTTTTACAAGTTTCATACAATTTAGATATTGTAAATACAGAATGAAAATTCGTTTTAATGAAGAGTAGGTGAAGCAAATTCTTAAAAATATATTTTTTATACATAAAATTGTATCTTATGTTCAGTAACTTTAAAAGTCCCAAAATAGAGCAAAATGGCATTTCTGAACACCTAACTTTCAAAATTTAAACTTTGAAAGTTAAACTTAATTCACACTAACTTTCAAAATTCGGACCCCCCTTATGGGGCCCCTTTTCAGCACCTAGCCGACAACCCGAACAGGAGCCAGTCCGGGCCTGGCCATGGGCTCTTTATTTTTGCGGTGCTTCTATTTTAAGAAAGAGAAATGACAATACAGTCGGATCCCGACTTACGCGAGAGATGCGTTTCAAGACTCCTCGCGTAAGTCGAAATTTCGCGTTATAGAAAATTGTTGGGTACATGATTTTTTAATTAACATCCCCAATCACTTTGGACATTTTTAAACACCTTTTAAACAGTTTTAGGCCATTTTTTAACTATATATTACCGTTTCTTACATAAAGAGCCGATTTTTTTTTATGCAATTTAAAAAAAAGCTGCATTATTCAACATAAAATACTGTTACGATGCACAAAACCAATGATCAATGAGAAAGAGAAACAGAAAAATGAAAAACAGTACGGTTCGTAAGGTATGTAGTAATAATAAAACACTGCACTGTAAGAGTAGATACAATAAGTTACATTTATAACTTAAAAATTGAAGATGATGATTTATGCTGCACAATCAAATCGTTATTCTAATATATTTTTAAACTAGCCGCCTGCGGCCACCAGTTGGTCCGCCTTTTTGCACCAGGGTAGCCGTCTTCAGCGGCTGCTTAGACAAGTTAGCGACGGTATTAATTAATGTTTTTCTCTATATATACATATTATCATTCGCCTTTTTACGCCAATGTTGCCACTCCTTCGGCGGCTGCTTAAATAAATTTCGTGGCGGTATCAGTAAATCTATATCTATCTATATCATTAGTAGTTTCAATAAAATATTTTCTATATCTAACTCTAGCTCTGTCGTTTGGAATATTTTTAAAGGAGGGGGCGGGGAGACACAAACGGCGTACTCTTCAAGCAAATTTTGTTGAAAAATAAGAAAAAACACTTCCACTTTTTGTGAAAGCATTGTTTTTTCAAAGTCATGGTGTGTGTATGGGGGGGGGGGCATTGACACCCCGTTGAAGTTCCTTAAATGACAGGCATGTCTCTTTTTTGCTGGCCATCTAAAAAATCGACCTCTATATTTGTCTATCTATACGATCTATGCATATCCACCTCTGACAGTAATTAACAATCTTTTTTCATTTATATTATTAATTCGAAAAAAAAAACATTTTTTGTACACTCAATCTGGATCTATCTCTGTATCTACCCTGACCTAACCGCCAATCCGTAACAGAAACAAAGCTCATGCAAAAAACTGCGGACGTTACTCGTTTAATTAAAATAGCCTGTAAAAAAAAAAGCTCTATGTTCCCCGTAGTGTGGAAAAAGTAGCGCTTGTAAAAAGATAAACTAAAAAAAAAAAAAAAAAAAAAAGAAGGGATGAAGAGAAGGCAAACGATTTTAGTTGGATACCATGATGAGGTAAGTTCGGAACTCAGGCGGCGAGCGAACAGTTCGCGTTGTGTTTTGCATTTAAAAAATTGTTAAAAAATAAACTATTGCGTATTTTTAAAAACTTTTTTCTTCTGAAGGGGGCGGAGTGTTTTTACTATTATCAACTAAAATTTTAGAATTGAGGATTCAATACTTTTTGCAGGATGGGTTTCGAAAAAAACTAAACCCAGAAAAAAATGCAAAATAAAAGTTTTTTCAAAAATGTATAAAAAATACAAAAATTGCTCTTTTTTCAAAATTTTTTCATACATCATATTTAAAATTAAATTTCCGACACTATAGTACAAAAAAAATTTTGTCTGGCGCAATTGGTTCGGGGTCTGTGAAGTTAAAAGTACTAAAAAGTGCTAAAAATCACATAAAACATTAAATAACTTTTTTTCTAATTAAAATATCAAAAATCGAAGCCCAAGGTGCACATCTTCAGGAAAAACTGCACCTGTATACCAAATTTCATCTTTCTAGGCCTTACCGTTTTCCCGGGATGCGCGCCACACACACACACACACACACACACACACAAACATCTTATTTTATTATATGTAGAGATACAGTAGCTTCGCATTTATTTTTATAACATTTACATGTATGGTAACACCCCTCTTTCAGGATCTCTATAATCTACAATACAAGAGCAGATTCCAATTGCATATTGTTTGCATTTTGCTTAAACACCTCTGCGAGCTTCATATTAAAACTAAGGACAGGACTTATACAGATTGCCTTCTCTTGACTTTTAATTATACATATGAAAGATTCACTCATACATAATTGTCGTGCTTCGACCCACTTCCTAGTTGTTCAAGCGTATCAAGAACCTTTAGCTTTTCTTAAATTGTCACAATTTTTCACTTTTTGTTTCCATCTTCAAACTTTAGATCAAACAGCGTGCCTAGACGCCACAATTTTTCACTACCTTTCACTTTTGGAATAAATAAATGAAAAATGAGGAGTGGTGATATATACACACTAATAAAGCTATGTTTATAGTGTGGTGCGTGGTAACAGGTAACTTGCGTAGTCAGTGATGCTGAAAGCATGAAAGTACATTCACGAACACAATGTTTAGTAGTCAATAACAAAATCGAAACGCTTTGTTATTGGTTACTAAAATTTGCATCACACTCCTTTCCAAATATTTTCGTGCTAAGAGCGAAAAATTCCCTTTAGCTCAAAAATTCGTTGCTCCTGAAAAACTCGCGTTATAACCTTTTCGCGTAAATCAGATCGCGTTGTAGCGGGAGTCGACTGTATGGAATAATTACTGGTTATATTAGTTATTAATTAATTGTTATGTATTTTCTTTGATTAGTAGGGGAACATGGGGCAAAGTGAGCTAGCGGGGCAAAGTGAAACGGTGAAATATTTACTCTGCTTTTAGCTCCACCTATCTGGTATTATTTTAACTATATAGTACCATATGTAATCTATTCCCGTCAGGAAAAAAAAAAAAATTCCGCCGAAGATTAAAGCATTTGGTAATATAGACAATTTTAAAAAATTGGTACTCATACTGTTGTATTTTGTTGTTAGTCAAAAATTATTTTTGTAGCTACAAAATAATAAAGTTCTTGTTATTAACATTTTAAATATTAATTGCGTTCTCCTAATATTCAATGCAGTATTAGTTTAGTTAATATTAAGTTTATTTGTTTTTTAAATAAATTGTACCATTAATCAAGTACATGCGGGGCAAAGTGAAATAGTTTGTTTCATTTACTCAGTCAATCATTTAATATAAGTCACTTTAATTTTCATTAATTGATTCATTTACATTCCTTCTTTTAGTTATCCACTTATTTGTTCATTCATTCTTTTACTTTCTTATTCATTTATTCTTTTACTCGCTCATTTATTTTTCCTCATATTTTAATTGATTTATTCATTTAATTATTCGTTTTATTGTTTCATTATCTTTTAATTTATTCATTCAACCTTTTATTTATTGATTCTTTTGATAAAAAATATGTTTTGTAATCGAATAGAAGATATTTCATTAGAAAAATATTGCATTTTTCACTTTGGCCCATGGAAAAAAAAGTGAAAATTTTCCACTTTTTTTTGAAGTCTCTAATTAGTTGCAAAAAATAAAAAATACTGTTATGACGCAAGTTTTATTATAAAATACAATGTTCTTTCTTTGTGTACTGTAATTTTCAAAACAAATTTCCGATTTGTTCCTTTTGAAAAAACTCAGTCATCTTAACCACTTCACTTTGCCCCACATTCCCCTACAAAGTAAATAATTTTATCGATTTCAAAGTAATTGAAATCAATATATTTTCTCACTAAAATCCTACATTGGGCTATGAGGGGCATATGTGAACATTTGCTTACTATAATAACTTAAAGCAAAAAATAATCTGTAAAAATTGTCCAGTTACGGCAATATTATTAATAAATCTCTCTCTTGGCAGAAATTGTAGAGGAATGGACCTTGTTGTGTTTCTGTGGTGTAGAGATGACCAACGTCGTTCTTTTTAATGATCCGTTCATCAGAGGATCGTTCAATCTTTTGACCCGTTCCCTGAACTCGTTCATTTACAAATGCTGCAGTGGATCGCCCTGCAAGGCATACTCACGTACATTCGAAATGTTTCATTAGATCAGTAATATTCTTTTAAGGAAAAACAACTAAAATAACCTAAAAGTAAGAAAATATGCCCAAAAAAATTAATTGAAAAATATTTTATAGGTTCAGATAGAAAGTTCAGATGTATATAACCATAGATCATACAGGATGTTCCGTTTTAACCTGCAAGACCTTTATTTTCGCAAACGTTAGTCCTAAATGCATACTTCCAATTGCAAAAGTGTTCAAAATCAGATGCAGAGTTAAGAGGCTGAAAGTTTGAAATGAAAATAAAAACGAGTCAAAAAATACAAAATTTAACTTTTCATACGGGTCCTAGGTCCCCTAACTAATATTTAGAGAAATAATCTCCATTTAAAACTATTACTGACACAAGAAACTTGATACTTGTGCGACCAAAACTCAAGGAGCTATTCCAGTTCAAAGTTTTAAGGGACCATACATAAGATGAGATTAGAACTTATCGCCCTTTCAGAAGAATGACAGGTTGTCAAAGTAAAAATAAACAAGGTATTTATATTTTTCATTGCCAGTTAAAAATAAATGCAAATGTTATGCCGTGATACGCAAAAACACACTACAAAACCTCGAACAATTTGAAAAACCACTCTATGCACACATTTTATTTTTAACACTTGTAACCGCTATATTTCCCCCCAGAAGGTGTTATTGACAGCGGATGAAAAATGGTGTAAGTAACAAAACGCTGCATTTCATATCACGATGAATATTGATCGCACTAATTTCAAACTTTTTTATTGGAATTATTTTTCAATGGAGATTATTTTCCTAAATATATGTTAGGGGACCTGTGGCCCGTATAAAAAGTTAAATTTTGTATTTTTTGACTTATTTTTACTTCAAACTTTCAATACTTTAACTCTGCATCTGATTTTGAACATTTTTGAAACTGGAAGTATACATCTAGGACTAACGGGTGTGAAAATAAAGGTATTGAAGGTTAAAAACGGAACACCCTGTATATATAACGAAAAAGTAACAGCAAACAGATCAGTAACTTAGCCGAGGTACCGAATATTTTAATTTCAAAAACTGGACTCACTTAAATATTAACTTCAAAATTATACCTATCCCCCCACATAGGATTACATACACACACATAGACGGGGGGAAAAAATCAACACCCTATCAAGTTCTCAGGATACTGAACATAAAATTGAGACTACAGAAGAACCATTACACTAAAACTTAAAGGAGAGGGGGGGGGGGAGAGGAATGCATATTGGATGAAATATGAGCATTTAACCCAATTAATTTTTCACTGAGCATGCGCGAAAGACAGCAATTTATAACTTTCAAAATTCCTTGAGGCAACTTGTAAAAAAAAAAAAAAAAAAAAAATCAGTTGATTATGATAAAAATTTATCAGCATCAAGATATCGGCGACCTAATGAGCAGAATTTCAATTATTATCTTATAAACGACGAATCACAAGGGCCCGTTCACAAATAACCTGTTTTTATCACAAATCACACTGAACGATTGTAGGCAAGTGTTGCAAATTTGTGAACAATTTGTGACCGGACCTTTTTTGTTCCAAAAAAATTCCCCTCCGCTGAAAGTATTTTGAGTATCCTGACACGATCTTGTTTGTACAATTAGCTGCATATGAGTGTAATCCATTAGCAGTAATAACGAGCGATTCTTTTTTACCTTTTACATGCACTGTTATCGTTTTTAGTTCGAATGTGAATCTATATCTGACTATTATCAATTATTTCTAGCTTTTATGGTAAATGTGATTAATCCGTTGATCTTGCATAATCTTAGGTGATAATTCATTGGTAATAATCACCAAGGTAAATGTCATAAAATTGGTAAATGGGATGAATTATGAAAGTTTACTATTGTCCGTTTTTCACTAGTTGAGACTTGGCCACGCCCCCAACACGTGGTATCGGAAGATTCTAAATGCATCTTTTGGGGATGAGGCTTCAGACCAACACTGAGAAAGGTTGCAATTGGCCATCTTTATCGCGCTGTAAGAAGACAAGTGTTCTATAATTTTCTAAGAAATTACCTTCCACCTTCTTTCCCGAAAAAAAAGGTGTGCTACTAAGACATTTGTTCGACTTAAAAGTATTTTAAGATTTGCAGTGTATTTCTATACGTTTTGGTTTAATTTATCATTGATTTTGCGAAGGAAATCCTAAACTTTCTGTCTTTCACGCTAAGTAAACATTTCCTGAAAACACGTGTGAACAGTTGCAGGTGAAATTGGAAGGAAAATTTTTCCTTCTATTCTGCTGAAACTTTCACAGCTCTCAAACGTGGGTTTTTCATAGGTATTCTAATTATAAATCTCTAATCGCATATTGTTAACTTTGCTGGTCAACCATTTCTCACCTTATTTTCGATCTGATTTTCTTCTTTAAAGCGTTTATTAAATATTACACAGTGCTTAGGGATAAATGAACTACTTTTGCAATATTTCGAACTGTTTTACTTCGAATATAATGAAGAATTAATGCGGGTTTCGAATTTTGTTTGTTGTTACTTTGCGAATACGAGTCATTTTTAAAATAATACGTAGATTTGTAAAGTGAACAAGCAAAAATTAATGCCAAAAGATTTTTTAACTATCACCGCATTGAAAAAATAATAAAAAAAAAAGAAAGAAAACGACAGACGATAACTTTAATTTCGAATTTTTCTGAAAATATTTCTCTGTCACCTCATTTTTGGCCCATTTCAAACAGTCAATATTTTGTTTAAAAAATGTTGAATTGATGTAATCATGTAGAGACAGTATGAAAAAGTATTGAACTACTATTTCAATTCCTAGGCACTTCATTTTTAACCATACACATTTAAAGCCAACGAACAATTTTGGAAGCCTCAGTAGGTAAGTTGCACTCTGTGTGACACATTTCAATACTTTAGTACTATTTTTTTTCCCAATATGGCTTTTATTCTTCAGAAATGAAAAAAGGAATAAAACAAAAATTAAAGCTTTTCACATGCCAATATGGTTATCTACAGAATAATTGAATAAGTGCCTGAAACAACGTTTTATGTTACTGTTTCAACCTATTTATTTTTGTAAATACGAAAAAATATACATGCTTTTTTTATTCAAGTTTTTTTCGATTACTCTAAAAGTAATTCAGTTTCTTCCAGTACTTTTACAGAACAGCGTTATGTGTGGGGATCATAAAATAGGCAAAAGTTTGTTGCCCGTATTCTAATACAGATCCGAACAAGGGAGGGGCGGCGACCGCCCCTTCCTTGAGTCGAGATGCAGAACTCTTCCACGGCATGTCTTTGATACTGAAGTTGAAAATTGTTTTAGCCTATCTTCAATAGTTTTGACGAAGCTCTTGCTGTCTGGAAAATGAAAGTGTAGCACATATCTTATTCTTAACACATTACTGATAGAGATCTGAACTTTGTATAGGAAGTATTTCAAAGTTCCAAAAACTCAATTTTAGAAGATTTTAGATGATATTAAATAGGGTTATAGGGTTCAAGGACTCTTCTCAGGAAAGTTTGGAAAATTGAAGTCCCCCCCGCCCAAAAAAAAGAGGAACTTTAATGGGACACCTTTGATGGCGTTAAGGTAAGGGATGGGGTTTGGTACACTCCTCCGCAATTTTGTAGAAAAGGAAGTCCCTCCCCTTCCCAAAATAACTGAAATGAGACGATCTTTCATGGTGAAAGGGGGGGCGGAGGTTTGCGAATTTATAAAAGGGTAAGGGTGTGAAATCAATCGCCCCCTCCTTGAATTGTTTCTGGATCCGTCCTTGGGCTCTGAATGTAAAGTGCGTTATTTTTATCAAGAAACGTTGCTATAATCAACCTATTCAGTTGTTCAACATATCCCACACTGGCAAGGAAACTGACTCAACCACAAGAAAAAAAAAACAGCAATGGAGAAAATTAAGGTTTGACGCAATAGTAATTTTAAGTGATTTAGTCTCAAACATTACAATATGCGCAGTCAACTTATTATGTGATGTTTATTAATTAGTTTTTGAAGTATAGATACATATAATGCATACTTTAAGCTCGAAAAATATTCTTCCAAATTATGAAATTTTAATGATGTGTCATTAATGATGAAATCGTTTCTACGCCCCCCCCCCCCTCGCACCATTTAGGTGAGCTAACTTTGCGGTTTTTGTGTCGAGAAAAAGCACTAAATTTAGATTTTAAATCAATAGCCGGTACGGTTTTCCCAGATTTTGAATCGTGTCACTTTCCTTGCCGGAGTGCGATATGATTCTTTATTAAAAACATACATGATCATAAACAAATTGTGACTAGAGCTATCCAGGAAGGAGGGGGGAGGGGGGAGCCGGTCTTTTCCCTTAAAACAATTGTTACTGCGATTTTGGTGACTTAGAGCAAACCTAAGGCGTCGTTCACAAATGATGTCACGCTTGAAAGGGGTGGGGAGAGAGGGTTCGGGGTTCATGAACTTCGGACAGTTAGTCTCAAGAGGGAAGGAGGGAATTATAAGAAATATGACTTCACATATTTTGGTCCAAATAAAAGCGTTCGTGTATAGCAATATGTTCATCGAACATTGCGTGAGATGTGACGAGGGGAGAGGCTAAGGTGAAGTGTAACGTCCTTTATGGACAATCCGTGTTTACGTTAGGCTACTGTGTACTGAAGTGTTATAACTAATTTCGTTTCTGCCCCCCCCCCCAGAGAAACGAAGTTGGTTATCTCCCCCCCCCCCCCGCCTTGAAAATACTCGTCCTGGGGGTAGTCGTCATCTCTTAAGCTGGCCCAACCGATGAACCTATAATTTTAACACAGGATTCAAACCAAAGACACTTTTTATAACGCATCGCAAAATATTACATATTTCTAAACATTAATATTCTTGCAATACTTAGAGAAATAGCCTTGATTTTAATAGTCAATTGCTTTAAATATTTCAGATTGATTTTTTATTGTTTTCTCATTTACTTTTATTTCTCACATGTAAATCCTTTCTGGAACAATTGCCCAGTCCCCGCCTTTGGTTCAACCAAGTTTTTTTTTTTGGGTGGGGGGGGGGGAGGGGGGGCAACTTTTGTTCGAATAATGTTTTCATCATTTTTTCAAAAATAACTGCTACTGTAGATCTACTGACTGTATATCCGCTCTATATGATCTGAAATTTTGTACAATCCATACAGATGCATCAAAAAGACCCAACCCGTAAGAGCTACTGAGTCACCCCCCCCTCAAGAAAAGGGAGAGGGAAATGGAGAGAGATATTCAGTCTTCAAAACGAACGCAACCCTTAAGCATTTCAATGCCACAGTCTGTGTGGCAATGAAGTTTTCCTGCCCCCCCTTTTTTTTCATCAGCGCACTTGCAATTTCGAATATAGAACGTTAGTGTTTAAAAGGATATCGTTCAAAATTCAGAAAACCCATCCTTAATAGAAATGTTTCATTCGGAAAACAAAATACCTTACTTTTTTTTTATAAATACAATATTTTTGTTCTGAAATTTTCAGTTTAAAAAGTATAGATTCCCCGTAGGCGACAATTACGCGAAGCTAGAAACGAAAGGAAAGAACACAAAGACATTTTTACAAATTTAAATGCCCGCCAAATTTAGGGTTGTCTCAATTGAAAGCGGTAGCGATCACCCCCGCGCTAAACTTAGCTTTGCTTTCGGGAAGGCGTTCCGAAGTCTCTTCTCCTCATGAACGCACAATAATCTTACCTGTTTATTATACAATCTGAAGTTCGTAACGATGCATGCAATAAAAGTCCATAATTTTAATAGAAATCAGCTTAAAATTTGGAAATAAGAATGTAATTTACTTGACATTAACAAGTTTTTTTTAAATTTATGTATAGATTAAGGTATAAATGTGATTTATCCGGTGATTTTCATAATCCTCGGTGATTATGCATAATCCCCAATAAAATATATAAATGTGATAAACTATTCAATATTTATTAAACTTAATGGTTTATTTAGATAATTCCCAACTCGTTACGGGAATGCAATAAAAGCCTGTAATTTTGTTAGAAATTGGTTCTTAATTTGGGAAGAAAAATTTATTTTGCTTGACGATGTTCCAGACCTAGCAATATCACTCGAAAAATGTATTAGAATATCTTCTCTTTCTGGCGGCAAGGAATTTCAAGAATTTATTGGCATTCGAAAAAGGTGCTAATGTAACAAAAAACTGACAAACTTAGAAGTTCTAAATGTCATAACAAAATGAATCTGAATAAGTAAATTTACAAGTAAATGAATTGTTGAGTGCACCAACTTTATGCCAGGGACACTACTTAGTGTCACATTTTCTTTTAAAAGTTTTGGGCTACGTAGTGGCTGCTAAACTAGAAAAAAAGTGTTGAAATTTTTTTCCAGTACAGAACTAGCTTGTCGAATGTGACAGCTAATGTGTTTAAGCCCATAGCCTTCTTTTTGTGATAACAAAACTGTTGAATGTGATTGCAAGTACTACACTTTTTTTCTACATTGTCATGAGAGTCTCCTGTAAAACAACTATTTCCTTCGTATTTTAAATTCTTGGAAAGTTTAATCGTTTAATGCTATATTTCTATGCTACCGAACGTTGATTACTCGAACCGGCGATTTCACTGATTGTTTTCTTTAGGTGTTACGTGAATGTTATCTTAAAAATGTGAGAAACGTGTTACAACTTCGTGCCACCAGTTTTTATAATTACCTGTTTTCATAACTGAAACTAATTATTTCAATGATTTTCGTTGCTTTCCCTTAATATTTGGTTTTGTGAACTTTTGTTTGCCCTTTTTCAAACATCAGAAAAAGAGGTAGACCGAAGGTAGAGGGACGACCTCATCTAATTGAATTCCCTAATTTATTTTTAATGTTAATTCACAAACACATCTGTTATTTCTGTTTTGGATGTTTTAATTATTCATCTGTGCGTACGACTGGCATTTTTATTAAATTCAAATTCAAAATGTAAAAAAAAAAAAAAAAAAATCTTTAAAATGTGTAATATTTTAAAGAAACTACTCAAAAGTTAAAAAGATGCACACCATTCAAAGCTTACTAAACTTTTACGTTTCTGTTAACAATTTAAATGAAAAGGGTGATACTCAAGCAAATTGTTTTATTCTACAAAACTTCAGAAAAAATAAGAAAATAAAAGCGAACACAGAAATTTTTTAATACATACTTCAATCACAAATAACTGAGTTACAATTTTAGGCTTAAAATGTATTTTAAACGAGAAAAAGGTGGTGTTATAAAGTCCACGTATTCATGTGCAAGAACATTGAGCGAAAAAAAAAAAATAATTTGAATTTTTGGCATCTTGAATTCAAATTATGTTTTTCGCAATCACGAGCGTGTGTGTTTGTGTAGGCGCATGTGTGTGGGGTGCGTGGGGTGCGTAAGTGTATGTATGCATGTGTGTGAGTGAGTGTTGTTTACGTGCGTGTTCGTGTAAGTGTTTGTGTGTGTGTGTGTGTGTGTGTAGGCGTTCGTGTGTGTGGGACATGGACGCCCAGCAAAAGTGGATTTCGGGGGACAGTGCTCAGGAGCAGCCGCGCCGCCGCCGGTGGACGGTGGTGCTGCAGGCCTGGTCCAAGCTGAAAAAGGCACGGACGCCAAAAACGGTCAAGTGAGAACAATAAGCAATCGTGATTGCTCAAAAAAAAAAAAAAAAAAAACTACTTCCTTATAGCCTACTTGGATTTTTTTCTACCGCATTATGAAAAATGGAACTTCGCACCTCTATTTTCATAATAGTCATGAATCAAATTTTAGAGTAACGAATTTCACTAATTCTTAGACATATTAACTGTTTTGCACAATAACATAAACAAGATGGGGCCCCAATTCACCCTTTTTCCCGAATAGCGGCCAAGAAATATTCCAAAAATTATCCTCCCGCTATTTGGTCACCACAGAGTTGATCAATACTTTAATGCTGTGAAATTATTAATATCATTTATTGTAACCTTATGAAGTACTTACCAACCAGCCATTCAATTTACCTCATATTGTGTCCAGTGACTGCGCAAGACCTTTCTGTGACAGAGTTATCCTATTAGAAGGTATGACATAGAATTAACAGCTGAAACTTCATCAATGTTCTAAACTCTGAGAATTAGCCTGCTGTTATTGCTCTGCGAATTATACATATATCTCGATAACGAGCTTTCCATTCTGATGGAGCGTTAAGTCATTAATCGGATTATGACGTTCAGTAGCTGATTAGTATCTGTTTAATATTTTACAATAAGCTTTAAGAGTGTTTGCGTTTTAAGAATTAGTTTCTGTTTCGCATGTTATAACGTAGTCTGAATTTACCGATCTCAAAGCCCAATCGACTCTCCGGAAGAAAATGTACTTGAAATAAAATTACATCTAAAGCCCTTATAATGCTTAGTATAGCTAGAAAATAGATTGGTAGCGTACTAGTAATTGGATCAGGTGGAGTAAAATGAACATCGATTTAGTTATTTTCAATTTTTCTTGGCTACACTTCTAAAACTATTTGAATTTTTTTGACAAGTACCAAACATTACACTATTTGAGAGTAGGTACATTTTTTAAATTTCTTTTTCTTGAACAAAACAGCAGTTTAATCATTGCTTCTTTTAAGCTTGTTTTTATGATCACTTTTCCCTATAATGTAAGGTGAAATGAATGAAATGACTTTTAAAAATCAATAAGATCAATTGAAAAACAGAAAACACACACTATACAACATTTTTGTGCATTATTTTATAATTTAAATTTAATGTTAGCAATTTTAAATGTCCTTCACGATTGAATATTTGTTCATCTGAGAGAGAACACTTTCAACTTCCTCTACCATCAACAGATTCTGAAATATTATCACTACTAATGGATATTTAGAGATATATTGAAGGCATTGTCAGTCGGAGTAAAAGGAAAAATAATTTCAAATGCTTTCAATTTTCGATCCTTCCCTTTCTTCTGGATGAATTGAGAGATAAAATTATGTGCGTTGTAGCCAACAAGACTATAGACTCTTTGAGAGTAACTGGGCAAAAAAAAAAAAAAAAAAGACTGTGTGTTAGTGAGTGAAATCATGTTTCCAGAGGTTATGGAGAAAATGGAAACACCCCATTTTATATCATCATGAGGTTGATGTACAGTGGTGGTAAAAAAAAATTGCATCACCCGCAAAATCCAAATATTTTTAGCATTTGTAAGTAATTACAAAACATTTAATGGTTCTTGCATCAATAACACGAATTGGCTGTGGTACATGACGCAAGCTATTGCGTAAGATTGCATCATCCTTCTAACAGTATAAAAAAAACCAGTTAAACGTTCGACGCATTCATTTACAATCTGGACTTATGAGTTGCAGTATGTCGAAGTACGTTCAACTGACATCACAAAAGAAGAGTGTTGCCGTTGCATTGGACAAAGAAGGATTGTCGTCACCTTCCATAGCAAAAAGAATAAACTGTTCGCAATCGACTGTTGTTCGACTACTGAATGAGCTAAAGAGCACCGGAAGCACATTAAGAAAGAGTGGCAGTGGTCATCCACGAATATTCAATGCAGCGCAATATATGTATTTGATATGACTCAGTCTTCGGAACAGAGAATCATCTTCCAGACCTTAGAACAGCATGAGAAAACGAATCGGGTGTTCACGCATCCACGTCTGCTGTACGAAAACGACTGTGTGGAGCGGGTTTGATAAAACATCGACCACGAAAGAAGCCATTGTTGACCAAAAAAAAAAATGAGGACACAGCGTCTAGACTGGGCAAAAGCTCACCAAGGATGGACTGTCGATCAATGGAAATCAGTTGTGTTTTCGGACGAGTCCAAATTCAATCTGCATGGGTCTGACGGACAGCACACAGTTAGACGCCGCAAAGGAGAGGAATTTCATCCCGACTGCATTCAACACACAGTCAAGCATCCCATATCCCAGATGATTTGGGGATGTATTTCTGATCAAGGAGTTGGTGGGCTTCACTTTGTGCAAGGAAAAGTAAACGCTGAGGTGTATATTGGCATTTTGGAGGAGAAATTCCTTCCTAACTATCCTTCAGTTCCAAACGTCATTTTCCAGGATGATTCTGCTCCGTGCCATATGGCAAAACTGGTAAGTAACAATTTAAAAACCTTTATCCTGCCATTAGACTTAAATTGACATGGGGTTAAGTAATTTATTTTCTCTTAACTCACACGCAGGTTTAGAAATGGAAAAATGAGCATGGGTTCAGCAGTTTGCCTTGGCCCGGAAACAGCTCCGATCTAAATCCGATCGAAAATTGTTGGAATAGAATGGGCGTAAAAGGAATGAAACATAAGCCAACATCACTAGCAAACTCCGGGAATCAATAATTCTTGTCTGGCACCATGAACTCAGTAATGAATACATTCAATCACTCATCCGTTCAATGCCCCGTAGATGTCAAGCTGTCATTAAAGCTTCCGCCGGACCAACAAAATATTAGGTTATATTTTATGATGTTCAAAACATTTCCATGTTACTTTTGTTTATTTTTGAACAGAAAGAGTGTTACAATTAAAACTGCTACTTACTTTTTCGTCGTTCACTTGGCAACGTGGATGCACTTCACATTGTACTTGTTACAGTTTTGGTCATGTATTTCCATGAATAAAGTTGACAATTATCGAATTCCTGCTGTTAAATGTTTATTTCATACGTTTTGCACAATTTCACATACATTCATCGTTAATCGAAATTTACCCCTTTAATCCTGGAATATTCAGTGATGAGGACTTGGTTGTTGCCAAAGCCATGGAAGTCCCACAACCTGGGCAAGCAGGAGAAGCTTCCCACAGTGCCCAACTATCAGAAGAAGCTGTCCACAGTGCCCAAACATCAGGAGAATCTGTCTACAGTGTCCAGCCAACCGGAGAATGACCAGTCATGGATGAGTTTCCAAAAGAGTTGGATCTTTCACCCCTAAACCTGCCTCGAGCGTTGCCATCATTAACAAACAGGAAAAGACGTGCTCAATGCTCTGAAGCTCCGAGTTCCACGCCTATAAAAAACAAGCTTTTGGATAAGCAGAAACCAAAGAAGGGAATAACAACCGACGATATGAAGAATAAAAGTTGTAAGTAAAACGTGTAAGTAAGAACTTCTAAATCTTTCACGTGTACTAATCGAGGTTTAAAGGTGCCTAAAAATGAATAATTTACCCTCATCGAGTTTCCGAAAATCGTTATCATTAATGAAGAGTAAAAGATGGAAATAAAACGCTAAACTAAGTTTGCCTACCTTTTTCGGCTCCCTAATCAGGGTTATTAGGGGATAAAAGGTTTTCAATGAGGGATATAATTTACCCCTCATCGAGTTTCCGGAAATTATTTTTATAAGTGAAGAGTATAAGCTGTAAATAAAACACTAAAGTAAGGTTGCCTACCTTTTTCCGGTACCTAAGCAGGGTTGCCAGAGGCTAAAAAGTGCCCCAAAATGAGTAATTTGCCCTCATCAAGTTTCCAAAAATTGTTGTCATAAATGAAGAGTAAAAGCTGTAGAGAAAACGTTACAGGAAGGTTGGCTACCTTCTTAACCAGGGTTGCCAGGGACTAAAAGGTGCTCAAAAATGAGTAATTTACCCTCATCGAGTTTCCTCATAAGTTATATAAAAAAATGTAGGTTAAAATATTACAAAACCGTGGTATTATAGGGTTGCCTAAGCAAAAGTGCTCCAATCATAGGGTTGCCGTGCTTCAAGTTTAATAAATGCCCTATAGTAAATGGGGTGAGCTGATCACGAATCTGAGCTTAGTTTTTTTACCGCACGTCAGGGATTCAAGAAAATTGTGTTTCAAATTTTTCATAGAAACTGCCAAAATACTGGAAGAACATTTATTAAAACTATAATTAATAGAAAATTCCTTCAAAACTGAATTGTTCATTAAAAAAAAAAAAATGCAGTTTTATCAACGTTAGATGATTTTTGGAGTTTTTTTTTGAATAAAATCGGTATTTTCGCTTTTCTTCATCGGTTTTGTCATTGGAACTTTCATATGATGGTTGCTGTTGGATGGTTGGAAAAGGTGGAGGAATGGGAATTCCTGTTCCACGAGGTACAGGTCGTGTATTGACTGTTTTCCACGAGAAGGCGCTTGACTCCTCCCTCGTCACGTGGTATCCAATGATTTTACTTCGCTGTTTTCGGCAGAAAGTATATTCGGATGATAGCAGTTTGTTGTAAAAGCAACAGTTTTTAAAATGTAAGAATAACTAAAATGACAACAGACAAGTGAAGTAAGTGATGTTGAGGACTTTTTTGCACATTAAAATGCACTTCCAAGTTAAGGCTGTCTCATTAGAAGCGCGTGGATTGCTTACCGATCACCTCCGCGTAAAATGGAACTCTTCGTTCGAGGATGCGGGGCGAAGTGCCTTCTTGTGAAAAACAGATAATAGCAGACGGTAAATCAGGATACTGGATTTTAAGTTTATTTTTCAAATTGAAACCATTGACATCGCAGGAGCAAAAGTAACAGTCGCCTCCATGTTTTTCTGGTTCCCTATATACCATAGAAATGCCAAAGGGTAAAAGGTTACGTGTACCTTTTGTCCATTTTCTCAGTAGCTATGCCAACTTTGTGTGGTTGGTGCCCAACGTTTGTCCTGATCACCAAGCTTTACACTGAAGGAAGCGTGATAAGCTTTCTTGATTATACTGTTATGTTTCGTTCATGCTTTGTTATCGTTAAATCACCACACACGTAGCAAAATGTATCGGGACTATTTTACACTTTCTTGATGACATTATGACTCACTAAACACTCAGAAAACAAAACAAAACTCGATGTTAGAATCAACTAACGCTAACTATTTTGTAAACAACTGCCGATGCCGTTAAGTTGACTTTGACAGATGCGACAATGAACAAGTGTTACCACTGAAATGAAATTAACATTACATTATTCTAAAATATTTTTAATCGATGTATCGATCTTTGTGAGGGATCACTAGAGATTGAGTACACTAAAAATCAACTCCGGGGGTCTTCTAGGGGCTGAGATATAGGAGGAGTGAAACCCCAACTTGTTCTGTCATGTAAACAGTTCTTAGTCGCGTGTTTATTTTCTTTCGTCTTTCTTGGCGGTGGATATTTGGTTTTGTTGGTGGCAGACATTTGGTTTTCTTTGCGGTAGGACAGTTTAAAGAAATAATTTCAGTGCAATTTAGGAAATATCAATAAAGTACTTTTTTGCTTCAGTACAAAATATCTCATACGGTTTTTTTAAACTTGTGAAAAATCCTGACGTGGTGGTCTCAAACCAAATTCATTTTCAGAAACAACATACTCATATTAGTTAAAGACACTTATCAAATTCAAAACACCAAAAGCATGTAGTCTTGTGTTATTTGTTAATCTCAACATGATTTAGACATAACTTTCCAAATAATTTAGACATAACATTTCAATGCTCGAGATTTATTTGAATGATAATTATGAACATTTCGTCTTAATTAGTTGCAGTTCTTTAGAAACATTTAATGGGATACGCATTTCTGATTCCCATAGTTTGTCACAATTTATATTATCACGTATTAATATTCATAGACGGTGAAATACATTTTATTGGCTCGATTTCAATGCTTCTTAACGTGAAGTATCTGACACTGCTATTTCAATTTGCTATTATACGGCTTCCATCAAGTTTCTAAATTGAAATAACTTGCTGGATTGTGCAATTTTCGTAGTGTGTAATTTCGAGTATGTTTAATTTCCGTTCGGGACCCGAATTCTATTTAATGACCGAGAAGTTGCTATCGTAGAGGAAGATGTTGAATATAATAGAGTTTCTATGCGAAATTCTACGAAGCTATTGCTTAAGGCTTAGTTTGTATCTTCCTATTGCTAATGTATATTTTGTGTGTGGCGCAGTAAAACGAATATTATCTTGAATCGAGCTTATCTTCAAGTGACGAATTTATTGCTTTTAGCTTAAAGTAGATTACATACTAGTGAACGGGGGCAGAAAAAATAAATGCAAATAACGGATTTTTTCATATTCATTTAATTCCAATTTTTTAAAAGTAAAATGCGCACTGCCAATTTTGTATGAAACAACCGTTGTCGTAAATAAAAACTATACAAGCAGGCCGTGGGGGGGGGGGGGGGGGGGGGGGGGGGTATGGGGCGGTAATCCCCCCAGGCTGTGAAAAAACAATGTATTTGCATATATGTGGGAGTGATTTTTGTGACTTTTCGATATAATATGCATTGAATATGCACGCTTTGATCCCCCCCTGCAAAAATTGCAAATGACGGGCATGTATACAAGATTTTACAGTTCGCATATACCGACAGTGTGGTTGGGACATTCAGAAATTGCAGTTTCATCATTGTTTTGGACTTATCAGTCTAGAATGGCCTTATCGGTAAACGTTTAATTCCTTCTGTATGAGTAGGACTTTTACTGCACGAGCTTTTACCTTCACTTTACGGACCCTAGATGATGTGCTAAATTAATTTTAGCTACCAATGTGAAGGTGATCTCGGTTTCAATGACAGGACATATGCCTTTGGCTCGGTTGTGGGCATTTCAGACTCTGGATGTCATAACCTGGCTGTTGGTATATGCTTGTAGCACTGCTCTTATCCCGGCTAGGCGCGTTAACTTGCAACTTACATGCAGATTTTCCGAGCAAAAATATTTTTTCCCAATTTAACAATGCAATTTGTTCAGAATAAAGTAA
Source organism: Uloborus diversus (assembly GCF_026930045.1). Classification (NCBI taxonomy): domain Eukaryota; kingdom Metazoa; phylum Arthropoda; class Arachnida; order Araneae; family Uloboridae; genus Uloborus; species Uloborus diversus. The sequence goes on along the minus strand of NC_072740.1, from coordinate 100,065,088 downwards.
TTATAGTATAGTAATAATTACTTATATAAGTAATACACATTGCTAGTATAGAAAATTACGAAAATCTTTCACAAAATTCACGTAAAAAATATCGTATACAGGATATTATTATTATAAATGGGGTTTTCTTTTTTTTGAAAAAGGGGGAAAAAAATAACGTAAACGAGCAAAAATTAGTGAGGACTCGTCAAATTTTTCTACAGACTGGAGAGAAACCGTTTGAGAAACGCTGGTGTACATTATATTGCTACGGTATTTGATTGTTTTTAGAAGCAGATATAGTAAACTCCCGATTATCCACAGGAGGTGGCACGGTAACGTCGGATAAGCGAAACCACGGATAATCCGAATAATAGGTAATAAACGATACTTAGTGATAGATAAATAAAACAATAGATAAAAAATATTGATGATACTCACACATTTATTCAAATTATAACTAAAACCATTGCTACATTGCACCTACTAACATTGAATATAAAAAATATATGTAAAACCTAAAAGGAAAAACAACACAATCACAAGTTTCAAAGAAAGAAAAAGAAAAAGTGTGAAAGGACCCGCGGATAATCCGACCACCGATAATCGGGAGTTTACTGTACGTGTTTATGGTGTATTACGATACTTGTATTGACTGCTGGATATTTTAAATTCTGGATGGTGCAAGAAAACATTATTACTGAAAGTAAACGACTGCTGTGGAAAAAAGACAAACTGCAAGAACACATAACACGAGACCTATTTTTTAGGATAAAGATACCAACGACATTTAATTAACAAGATGCTAGAAATGTCTACCGTTCCCAAATATGGTGTTATTAAGCCGCTTCAGGAACTCGGTATAATTCGCTGGAGTGTATCGGGACTTACAAGTGTACCAATCTCACTTCTGATCGCCAATTTCAGGTCTTTCAAGCAGGGGTATCCAAAAGCTTCTGTCGTTCATGTTATCTTATAAGAAGTCACTCATATTTAGGTCCGCACTGTAAGGAGGCCACTTTATCTCGTGCCCTTGAATTTCTTTGCATCACCTAATACAATCAAACGCTCACCAAACGTCGTTTCAAGACATGTGAAGACGTCAGCAGTTCTCTGGGGAGGAGCTCCACCCTGCATGAACCAGTACCAGTGTGCCATGTTGAGACGGCCTGCTCAGGGCCAAAGTGACACTCTAGCAACTCTCGATATTTCACTCCTGTGACCATATCGTCAATGAATATTGGACTAATTATCCACTTCGATTATAGGGCACTTCACACCGTGACCCTGGAGCCGCTTGCTTTTCTTAGATTAAAATAATTTTGAAGGTAAGGGTCTTGTAAACCTTGATGAACTGGCAAATTATGAGACGTCACTGTGATGAGGATTTTCCATACCCCAATGGCACTAGTTTTGCTTGCGCAAGTAATTACGGAAACATCTTTACTAGTGTAATGCAATAGTCGGAGACGCGTATAAACAACCTTTACTCTGCTAGAGATCATGTAAAAATCTGGAGAATGCTGATTGGCTATCTCGTGAAAACGTGATCAGTCTTCTGAAAAGCCTGTTTCGCAAGTTCCAATTATTGTTTCATTTCGAAACAAGATACATATCTTCTAGACATTATTCGAAAGGAGAGGGGGGTGGGGGCGTTAAAAACATTCCAACGTGAATTCAAAACTTTCTAGGAATAAAATTAGTTAAATATGTTGGATGATGAAAAAACATGGCTGCCACATTTGCAACGACTGTCCGATCAGAAGTCCGCAAACTAACAAGGTCCCTAGCTGAGTAAAAGTTGTTTATATGCGTCGGGAACGGTAGATATTTCGAGCATCTTGAATAGTAAATGTCATTCATAAATTTATTCAATAAAATAAAAGTTTCATGTTCTTGCGTGTGTCCTTTTGGCTGAAACCGCTTACTTTCTATCATGATTTTTAGACCACCCTGTCTTTATACATATATAAACGCGAAGGTTTCTTAGATATTAGTAAAACAAATTATAGTATACAGGAAAGACAAAATAAATCTTTCAAATGATCACCAGTTGACTCATTAAGTTCGATATTTTTTCGATCTCAGAAAAAAGTACAAGCTTCCAGAAAAGCTGCTATCATGGGAAAAAGGAGGGTAAAATTAATTACTTGCATGTTTTATCAGTACTTTCAAAAGAAACTAGATTAAATCTTCGCTCATTTTATCAGGTGAGAGTTAATTATGTGTAAAATAATCCCGTGATAAAGAAGGATATTATATCGTCTTTCATACCCGTTTGCATTATGCAATTACAGTAATTGATTCCGTTAGTACTTACAGATTAATGGCAGCTTTGATTTTTTATTATGTTAAAATATTTTACACTACATTGATTTTTCAAACTAATTAAAACATTTATTTTGAACTTCAGGAAAAAAGTAAGTTTTTTAAGGCATTTAAGTGTTAAACATTTGTTTGAAAGTTTAAACCGTTTTTCGAAAATATATATCAAATTTCTAACTAAAGAAAGTTAAAGTGTTCTTTTGTTTAGAAGCCGTTTAGAAGTTATAGAGCACATAAAATGGAAGAGGGACATAATAATAATGGAAGAAAAAATTTAGACATTGGATTATGGCTTATAACGTCTAAAAAAATATATTTTATAAAAATTCTAATCGTCTTTTTTAATCTGTAACTCTTGGAAAGGTTTTAAGGAATTCATAACAAAAGCAAAAAGTTAAAACTCGAGCGCTCGTGGTATCCCCTGCGTAATCTAAGCGATCTGTACCTTTAACTTGATACGTGCCGACTAGCGAATGAAGGTTTGCTCTGCTCTGAACCATAGTGAAAAAATCTGGACAATCTTTTCAGGGAGGTCCATCTATACTGATCAGCGCATCATCTAATGTCTCTACATCCAAGGGTGGGCGTTAACTAAGAAGAAGAAGAAAAAAAAGTTAATACTTTTTTTTCCTTCAGATTCGTCCTTTCGTGTGAAAAAAAAAATTATATCGGTGCTAACAGGCATTATGAGCTATGTATCGTTGAACTAACAGGAATTAACTCCCGCCCCTCTGTATCACATGTCCCTATTTATTTAACGACTTCAAAAAGGAGGCGGTTATCAGTTCATACCGTATGAACGTTTTTTTTTTTTTGTCCACTCACAGCGTCTCACCTAGTGAACCGATTTTGATGATTCTTTTTTTAATGGATAGGGGATGGCTCAACTTAGGTCCCATTACTTTGTTTGACCATATTTGTTCGTTAGAAAAAAAAAGTTATGGTCAAAAAACAGTAAATTTCATGCAATTTCCCTATTAAATGATTAAACATAAAATCCATTGTTTCAACAATTTGGTGCCATACAACAATAATATTAATAGTAATTGTGGTGATAATTTTGAATGGAAGCTTCTCTGAAGGAAGCATCAAGTTTCTTCAGTGTCATTGCTCTATAGTTGGGGGTAAACCTAACGTGGAAGCGAGGTTTATGCAGTGATTAGGATCTGCTTAGCCTTCACAATGCTACTAGGTTAGGTTTGCTTCAACTATAGTAGTATTTTTATCGTTATCAAGTACGCCAATAACAGATGATTTGGGCTGAGTAAGGAGATACAGGATTGCACAAAAAGCAACTATGCTGTGAAATGTAAATTAATTAGGGAAAACGTAAAACTTAAATTGTTATAATTAAATTAACACACAAATGAATTCCAGCGAGGAACAAAGATAAATTTTTATTGTCAATCGCTTAAAGTTTAAGGCGTGTTTTTATTTTTTTAGTATGGAGCATTTTTATGAAAAAAATAAGGCGAAGTTTCGTAATGGTAACTTCTTACTATTTCTGAAATACCTACATTTACACTAAAAAGAATGAAATAAAAAAAAAATTTGAAAAAAAAAAAAAAAAAAAAAAAAAAAAAATAGAACCGACTTCAAAATTGCTCTAAAAAGTGAAAAATAATTTTATTCTTTAAACACCATCGATAATACTTTTAAACATAGTTTTTGAAGTTGGCGCAAAAACGATCGATAAAATCATTCACAGCCACAACTCAGTTACAACTATAAATTAAATCAGGCCCAGTTTCTTCACTACCACATGCATTACGCATTGATGACAGCATATTTGAGTAACGATATAAATGTTTCGTTCCTAACTTTGGATGAGTTTTTGATAACAATATGAACGAAGCATGGTTACAATGGATTTTATTTTTGTTTTTGCGCCAACTTCAAAAATTATGTTTAAAAGTATTATCGATGGTGTTTAAGGAATAAAATTATTTTTCACTATTTAGAGCAATTTTGAAGTCGGTTCTATTTTTTTTTTCAAAATTTTTTTTATATTCTAATATCTGTCAAGAGATATGCTCGCTATTTTTATTTTATTTTTTATGATATTTCAGATTTATGTTTTGATACCCATAAGCTTAATTTATAATAATTACTTCTGGTTAGTCACACAACGAAGATGAGGTTTGTTGCTTGGAGATTGGAGAGTCTTACAATAGTCAAACAATTTTCAAGAGCTGCATAGTCTGCTTATGCTGGGGATTTCGTGAGTATTTGTCGTATTGGGGCATTACATTAGTTGACAGAAAGTCTGTTGTTCTTAATCGGGAGTTTACAAAAGAAATGGAATGAACCGGCTGAATTCCGGGATTAGGGATTTTTGATAGCACCTGTTTACATTGCAACGTTCAGTTGAACAAGTCTTAATCTGACATTCCCGCTATGCAGATTGGTAAAGAATAGGTCCGAAGTTCTCTGTGATATGCTCTGCACTTTTATCTTTTTATGAAGAACTTTCTTATCGCGGCATTAAAGTATAGAGAAACCTGTGTAAGCTGACTAATTGCGGTGCAGTACTTTAGTGGTTAACTTAGAGAGGTTGATGTAAATCATAATAGGATTAATTGTGCACTTGATAAAAAAGGTCAACTTAGATAAGCTGTGGTCAATAATAGTCAAATTTACTGGTTTTACAGTACCTGCAATGATCTGGCTTTGTAGTCAATGTAAATCTGTTCTAAGAGTACAAGTATAGACGACAGACAAAGTTATGTTACTGCCTCCAGGATTATTAACGGCAGAAGCAGCAAAACTAAACTTTTGTTTTCCACACAAGTGTACATGCGAATATTTAACTTTTACGCAGACAAAAGTTTTAAAGTTCTTGATTATCTTCGGCAAATTGAAGCAGTTAATTTACAGGATGCGGCAAAAAATGGCTACCTTTTTGTATGAGTTTTTACGCGAACATGTTTAAGTGCAGCTACATGATTCTTTTACTTCTAAATTCTCTGTATTTTTCTGTGCCAGTCATTTGTCATATTTCTATCGATTAATTGACACGTTTTCTATGTTGAATGTAAAACAAACGTGTTGCAATTTTGGAACTGTTTCGGCGAGGAAAACGTCAATGTGAGATTGTTCGATTTTGCTCAGTGTTGGAAAAGACGTCGTTTCTGAAGCAATCAAACAATAGAAAGAGCTTGGCCACGATGGCCGCCGTCCAGGAAGTGGCAGAAAGTGGACCCTGTCAACACGTCCACCAACCGCAAGATCATCAAGAAGCGAGTACAGTGAAATCCGAGGCTCTCCATGAGAAAAATCGCTCGTGTGACCGGCATCAGCGATTGATCATTTCTCCGAATGGCGAAACAGGAGCTCAACCTCACGGCGTACAAACTCCAGAATGTTCAGCGCCTCACAGAAGACAACAAACGCGTACGGCTGCAAAGATTCCGCCAACTCAACCGTCGCACAGTGGAGTATTTGAACCGAAAACCTGGCCAAAATTATTTTAGGTTCTTTATCTATAGAAATCTTACATACAAGCAATATAAGGTATATTCAATGCGTAATTTTAAGAAATAAGAAAAAAAATCGTTTATTTAATACAAAATTAGATATTAAAACCTGATTCATCGCTTCCATCGTCTTTTTCATCGCTGTTCTCAATTCACACACACCGTACATCAAGGAGCAGAAGACTTATGATTTCAGAAGAAAACGGTTTGTTCTTTTTACACATGACTGAAGTCTGTTGCTGCTAAATTAAGGATCGGAAGTTAATAAAAAAAACTTTTTATTACATCGTTGTCGCACAGCATGAATGAAAATTTGCGAGAAGAGTTATCCCTAACGCCTTTATTTGGAGCTTCAGCTGCTTCTTCTGAGATCTTTAAAATTGGCAGAATAAATTGTGAAATGACAACAGTACCACAAGTTATAAAATTTTGTGTGCAGTGGATGGCATTGAATACCAACCATCTAGAGCTGCTAATAAAGTAGTAGTTTCACACATGTGAACTGCAAAATTCTCCGCATCAATGATGTGACCACTAGACTGTCTTTTTATTATCACTTTGAATTTATGAAAAGAATTTCCATGGATTGCTTTAATTTTTCAGCTGCTACAGGGTCAAAGAAGAATCTTTTAGACGTATATCTATCATCGGTGTTCCCAACATGATCTCTACACGGTGGAGGCTAGACGCTAGGAAACTTCATGAGCAATTAGGCATTCGCGGAAAAGAGGCCAGTAATGAAAAAAGATTTAAGCTTACTTTTATGTGCATATTTGAAAGCTCGACAAAATTGGAAGGGAGCCTACAAGATAATCTGATAAGAGAGCCTATTAATGAATGCGGGGACCATGGTTAACAAACTTGCATTTGGGATATTTATTAAATGCTCAAGCATAAATAACACACATACAGCCAAAGCCTAACATAATGTTTGTTTGTGTTTTATTTATTTATTTTATTACTATTATTTTTTTTGAAAATGAATTGGTTTTCCTCAATTGTATGGTTCTTGTTGGCGTTACAGTTATATGAATAATTGTTTTAAATACACGGGCATTGTTTTTTACACTTTAACTCACTTGAGTACAGCATAGCTTAATTCTCTCGCAACTACTTGCTCCCTCAAATCCTCCGCTTACTTCTCTCACTTGATTCGACAAATTGTCTAGTTGATCCTTGGTCGTCCAGGTTTCTCTGCGATTCAAAAATCAAATTTATGCGATTGAACAACTGATCATTCTTTTGCAAAATGCGTTCCTCCACATGGGGAGTCAATGGCATCAGCCATTTTTTGTTTGAAGTTTGACCTAAAATGATTAAAAGTGATTTAATAGATCAAACTCACTCTATGGATATTTGGTAGTTTCTGAGAGGTGTTTCTCGAAAAATATAATTTTCACATCCATTTCCTTGGGTGAAAATATTTGTATTATGTCGTATAATGACTATTTAGTAATTTATTTAAACTTCCCAGAAGTTTCAAAGAAAAAAGAAGAACGTGTGCAAAACCAGTAGAAAATATTAAAATGTATACCAGTAAGTTTAAACCCGCTTAAAGCGCGGTGGGGGAAAAATGGGGTAAATTTTTTTTTAATGGTTTCTACAACGACTAAGTTTGGCGTTTCGGTTTGACCCTCAATGAAGGTTGAGAAACTTCATAAGAAGGAATATGATGTAGCAACTATTCAGGTGTTCGAAAACCGATACTTAAGTAAGATTGAACGAACGTACTTTCCATTTTCGACTTTTGGCCAGGTTTTTTGTATAAATACTCCTCTGTGCGTCGGGCCGCTGCTCAACGATAGGAGCGTAGCCTCTTCATGGACCAGAAGCTGTTCACCACCGAGCAAGCGCACAGCCACCAAAACGACCGGATCTAGTCCGCAGAGGCTCCTGGTCCGGGCACTTCAGCTGTCGTCGAACACCGTCAAAAAACACTCTTCGGTGATGGTTTGGGGCGAAATCTGCGCCAGTGGTAAGACCCTACTCGTTTTCGTGGATCAAGGGGTAAAAATCAACCAAGAAGTCTATCGCCGTGACATTGTCAAGGCTGTTGTGCTTCTCTGGGCTCAACAGCACTTCATCAATGCAAATTGGACGTCTCAACAGGACTCGGCACCGACTCACAGTGGCAAAATGACGCAAGACAGGTGCAAGACCCATTTTCCAGACTTCATCTCGTCGGCGGAATGGCCACCCTACTCGCCAGACATCAATCCGATGGACTACAGCGTGTGGTCCATTTTGGAGGCTTGGGCCTGTGCTAAGCCCCACAAAAGTTTGGAGACGCTGAAGAAATCGCTTCGTCGGGAATGGGTTCGATTGTCGCCGGAGGACCTGCGGTCCATCGCTGAAAATTTCAAGTCCCGTCTATACCTGTGTATTGCCACCAGAGGATTGCACTTTGAAATGGGTTAAATGTATTATGACCAAAGGTCGAATGAATAATGAGTTTTTTTTTCGACTCTACCACACGTGGATAAGTGCCTAAGAACGTATAGACACGCGAAATATCCATTTTGACGATTTTTCTCGTGACGTCTGTATGTGCGGATGTGCGTATGTATGTCGCATAACTCAAGAACGGTATGTCCTAGAAAGTCGAAATTTGGTACGTAGACTCCTAGTGGGGTATAGTTGTGCACCTCCCCTTTTGGTTGCATTCGGATGTTTCTAAAAGGGTCTTTTGCCCCTTTTCTGGGGAAAATCATTGTTAAATTTCGATGTAACCACAAGTGGTGTTATCATTTGGCGGACACTTGGCGATATATCGCCAGTCTTTAGGTCGCCAAGTTTTGTCGCCAACTTTGTGACAAGTTTGGCGATTTTTTTAAAAATCTGATTTCAACTTGGCCACTGTTGGTGATATTTAGAGAGTAAACTATTGAATCGCATTAAAATTGCCAGTAATGGAGAAAAGACATTAAATTGGAGTAAAAGGAAGTCATGTGATGCACACATCAGCTCGTTTGTGAAAGGTAGTAAAAACACATCAGTTCTCCTACACTTGACAATTTATCTTCTCATTTCAGCGTCTCATTCTTCTAGTTCTTATTTGGTGAAAGTAAATTTGAAGTTTCGGGAGGAAAACATTTTTTTTTTTTTAACGCTATCTTACCAAAATTGAAATGCTTCAATTTATTGGAATGCAGGATTTTAATGCGAAAACACACACACACACACACACACACACAAGCTGTCACATATTTAATAAACATTTTTTTTTCTAATTATAGCTACTCGTATTAGCAGGAAAAGTGTTAAAATACATTTTAAGTTACTATTTTTGGGAAACAACTCTCCATTGTTCAATTATGAGATTGAAAACTGCAAAGGCATTTAACACTGATTTACTGAAAAAACACTTAAGTTCTTAAACTTTCCCTATTCATAACGTTTTTATTTTGAAAGTTATTTGAGTTTTAATTTAACCAATCGGTGCCGCTATACTCTCCGGGGTTAAGAAATCTCGATGGATCGTACGGTTAAACTACTCTAAAATTAGATATATTCAACAATTAATCTAAGTACCATGTTTATTGAGAGGTTCTCAATGATCTTCAAGAGCCTAATTTGCAAAATTAAGTACCACTTACTAGAGACACGAAAGAGAGTGTTTGTATTAAAAGCGCAAATGGAGATAATTGAACATTTCAGTCGAAGTTAATTGTTCTGTAGCCCGTACTTGTAATTAAAATTCTAAATGATTTTCGGCAGATGTTATTAAAAGTACATTCAAGTACAAAATAACTATTAGTATTTTCAGTAATTAAATACCGAGCATTTACAAGCATGTGGGCTGTAAAATTCGTTTAAATCGTAAACCCTTCAGCTATGTTTCGTTTAATTGCCGTTATATTAAATTAATTTAGCCCATGATTTATGAAGTTTGGTCTTTCTAAAAATTTATAAACAAAAAAGAAAACTAACATTTTTTAAAATTTCCTAAGAAAAATGATTTCTAAACAAAAAAGTTATTTAAACATAAATGTTATGTAATTTTTTGAAAACTAAGATGAAAACGCTAAGTTTAATGTACACTGAATTATGAAATGTTGCTCAAATATACTTTTAGGTATTCAAACAAAGCTCACAATGAAATATTAGGAAACCAGATTGTATTTATTAAAGTAGCTGACTTCCTGAAAAGAAATATGATGCCCTAATACTGTTAATAGTTTGCTCAATAATGCGTCGTTGCACTCTCTGCTAATTAATTTCTGACTTTAATTAAGAGGAAAAATTAGAAGAGCTCATTTAATGTAATCTCCCTTTGAAATCTAATAAGCTTGATTGCAAAATAAGGTCATGATTATGAAGGCAAAATTTGTTTCTGAAAGTAATTTTCTTAACATACAATGCTTTAGCTTTTCTGAATATTTCACAGTTAAAAATTTAAATTTTGTACTGATTTCATGAGCAATAAACTGCTTCATAAATGATTACTTATTTTTGAAGTTGAACTGTTTGCACGGATTTTAAAAGAGAATAAACTTTCTTTTAGAAAATCAAGTTGTAAAGAGTGTTTTTTTAGAGGTATAGAACTTTAATTTGGGAACACTGTTTGATCTGTGGGCCATTTCGATAGTTATCACTTGTTTTGTGTTTAGTTTGGTTTGGTTTGCCATTTCATCATGAATAGATAACAGGCCGGTGCAACACGCCACACAGCACGTGTCACAATTGATTTATTGAAAGAAACTTTCGGTGAACGAATTATTTCGCTTAATGGACCCGTGAATTGGCCTGTGAGATCATGCGATTTAACTACGGTGGACTATTTTTTGTGGGACTGTGTGAAGTCTCAGGTCTACAGCGATAAGCCACAGACGATTGACGGCTTGGACGAGGACCATTCGCCACATATCACTCACATACGGCCCCCATTGCTGCAAAAAGTGATAGAAAATTAGACTTCCCGATTAGACGTTCTCCAAGCCAGCCGAAGTAGCCATATACCAGAAATCACATTTAAATAAAAATGAC